>NC_068368.1:66128282-66138282 GCF_020536995.1 Dreissena polymorpha | reverse complement strand
TTGCAGACTTTTTTTATTAACCCCAATTAATTTAAACGCAACGTTTCTTTTATTTAAATCGCTGAGTGCGAAGCATCAAGCTATTTTTTAATTAATTGACAGTAATCTTTAATGTATGTCATAATATAAATTGAAATCAATCTTAATTAAAGCTTGAGTGGTTGGTTTGTAATAAGTTTTGTAAATGTTGCTGTAGGATTAGTATGCACAATAAATACTAACGCTCTGGCATATTGTGATGGTGATATGATTATATATTGCACAATGAATATGTGATGATGTTCTTGTGATAATATTGAGGCTATAATTAGTTTTTGAATTAAGCTAGCTAATTTCAAATAAGATACAAACACATCCCAATCCTAAAATTATCAGTAAGTTATAGTATTGTTTGCCTCTAGGCGCATAATTAATTGAAGGCCTAGTTTATCTGTTAATCCTCGCCCCATGTGGTGTCCCAGTGGGTACACTGATATTAATACACGATGTATTGGTCCACAATTAAATCTCTTATAAAAACATGTCTCTCAGGTGACTGAAAAATGGCTGTGTAGATACAACAAATACTACTACAACGGAGACTAAGATAACACATGTTACAATAATTTGTCTTCCTTGCGTTCTTCTTATACGACAAAACACTTCTAAAACAAAAAAGCAAAAAGCCGCTACTGCTACTGCTTCGGCTACTCTTACTGCTACTGCTACTGCTGCCGCTGGCCGCTGCCGCTGCCGCTGCCACTGCCACTGCCGCTACCCACTGCCGCTGCCACTGCCACTGCCACTGCCGCTGCCACTGCCGCTGCCAGTGCTGCTGCTGCTGCTAGTGCTACTGCTACTGCTACTGCTACTGCCACTGCTACTGCCACTGCCACTGCCGCTGCCACTGCCGCTGCTGCTGCTGCTACTGATAGTGCTACTGCTACTGCTGCTGCTGCTTCTGCTGCTGTTGCTACTGCTACTGTTACTGCTACTGATACGGCTACTGCTACTGCTACTGCTACTGCTACTGCTACTTACTTCTACTGCTACTTCTACTGCTACTGCTAGTGCTACTGCTACTGATTCTGCTACTGCTACTGCTGCTGCTGCTGCTGCTACTGCTGCTGCTGCTGCTACTGCTACTAATGATAATAATTCTCCTTCTACTTCTCTTTCTACTATTGCTAGCGATGCTTCATAATTTATTTTTAAATGTATCATTTTGTTAAAACAGGAAAGAACTGTTATATATATTTTCTTAAAGGTGTAAAGAATCTAAACTTTTCTGCGATTAAAGTTTTATTTAACTGGATTAGTATAGGCCACATAACAGACGCTATTGTACTGATTTGCACTAAACAACAATTTTGTCATAATCAACAGTTTTAACATGCCGCAGTTTCCTTGGAAGTTAACCTTTGATTGGAGTTATGTATAAAACATTAACAAGGTATTTGTTGACAGTTTGTCCTGTCACAAGTATATATTAGTTGAGCCAAACGTGTGATAAAGATCCCTTTTGGGGTGGCGATAAATACTATTTATATTGTTCAACAGGGGGAGACTGAGAAAAACATATGTTACAATTAATTTGTCTACTTTGCCTGCTTCTTCTTTATATATTTTTCTTGCTAATCGTTTAAGTTAGTTTTAGTTAAGTAGGTATATCAATTTACATTTTTTGATAGATATTTATTGGATAGTAATAGTATGTTTTATTTGACTTGACATCATTGAACCGGTTTATTTATTGATAAGATCGGGATCTCCACAGGTGTTTAATCTCGATTGTTAGGTGGGGAGAAGGGTCCGAAAGATAATGTTGTTGTCGGCTTACGAATCACATTTCACAAGTTTTAGACAAATATGCATACGTTATAAACCTAATTTAAGTATTACATAGATAATAACTTATCTTTATTTGATGAACTACGTTTAAGGTATAACACTATAATGATCTATGTGTTGTGTGCCGCATACATACCATCTTGCTTTTTTAAATTTGATCACAACGGTCCGAAGTCATAAACATTCATTATGCATGGTTGCTAAAGCACAGTGTATACTAACTAACCTATGTTTATTGTTGTTTTCTAGGGTTATTATTATTTTTATTTTATTTTTATTTGGGGGGGGGGGGAGGGCTTTTATAGAAGATTTCAACTAGTCCTTCAATTAACGAAAAAAAATATTGGTATAGGAAATATAAAGAGTAATAGACAGCTTCATTCATGCTGTTCTATTATGGTGTTTTAACGCATATAATTATGTATGGTTGATGAAGCACATTGTATGCTACCGATGTTTATTGTTGTTTGATGATGATGTTAAGTTGGTATTTGCTGTTGTTGTTAATGATGATGATGAGGAGGAGAAGGAAGAAGAAGAAGAAGAAGAAGATGATGATGATGATGATGGTGGTGGTGGTAGTAGTGACGACGACGACGATGATGATGATTTTGATTATGATAATGAGATTTGAATTAAATTAATGCGCAAAGATTTTTCTTTTTAGCGGCCAAGTGCATATATCTGCGCTCGGCCGCTGTAAGGGTTATGTAATATTTGCAATCTACATAGGAGTCAATAGCAGATACCAAGCACCATATGCTTATGAGAAACAAAAGCAAAATATTGGCAATCGCTGAAATCTCGAATATGACTTAATCATTTTATTAAAATGAAAACCAGGTAACTATTTTAAACGGTTATTATAATCAACAACTTAGCGTTGTTTATCCAAAAGACCATTGTTATATTACAGGGACGTCAATAGGCCAAACTATTCAGGAAATATGATTTGAGTCGTCAAGGATAGATTTTGAGATCAATGTACGTCCGATGAGATTTAAAGGGAGTTGGAGGCGTAGGGACAGATTCGTTCGAGTACGCGATCATTTGAGAACAAATAATGTTGAAGCTTTATCGGAATTCCGGAAATTTGCGATCGGTACCGATTTTTCCTGGTTCTTTTTTATTGATTCTGATAAGTTAGCGGCCGGCACGGACATGAATATTAACTGACGAAACCTCTTCGCTACTTTCCGAAAATCTTCGACATGTTGCAAATATCCGTAATATTCCGCATTGTACTCACCAGAAATTGCAACTAGAAAGACTACAATAAATCAATTAGCTACGGCTCGGGCGGGGATTTACCTTTATCCCTGTAAGGGACCTAATGCCCCAGACTACCGGCTATTTTTTCCGGAATTCGAACTTGATACACTTGATATCCCTGAATTAAATATTTATATCCGCAATTTTGATCTCTAGAGTGCTGACTGTTAGTATTGTATTTGACTGGAATGACTGTCGATTATGTGTTTTTAAGATTAAAACAAGCTTACGAAGAACTTTGTGTTTGCTTTTTTGTACGCTTTCTTTTTAAAAATGTATTGTCCGCCACGGACGCAACAATTGACAAAATGTACCAGATTGTGGTCTCTTTAAAGTGCTATGTTTTTACTGCCGTGATATCTTTTAAAAAACTGCACATTATTGATCGTGGACGTTTTATACTCTTATTGAATTTGTTTCCCCAAATATGCTCTTCTATTAGTAGATGTTTAGGTGACGATGTTCTAATTATAGATCTTACACGGCCAAGAAAAACTAGATAGGTTCTTTGCAAAGAGAGCTGTGGATATCGTGAATGCGTTCAATGTGGCCTGTTTATTTCAGAAAGCTATGTGCAATGTTTTATGGGGATTTCTATCAAATTGCCAATGCAAAATTTGATTTAATTCATTCGGACCTACAAGCGGGAAACTTCTTCATTAAAATTTAATGGGCTTTTAAGAAGTTCGTTGAAAGGCCAAATTTGACGTTAAACAGCAACGCCGAAAAATTGCTACTCAGTCTTATTTATCACCTTTTTTTGTAAGATTTACCAGTAGACGTTCTTCAGTGAAATTAAGCAAACACACAGTGCCGACAAATATGGAAGGGTATTTAGGTAAAAATTACATCCTTCTTTGTGACTGTGTCATGATTCTTGATGGTACTTTCAATTAGTATGTAGACACCTTTTCATGCTTGATGACACTTACATCTTGCCTGATGTCCAATGTCTATTTACATTCTGCTTAATGGTATCATGCATGTGTACAGATTGCAACATTCTTGTTCGTTAATTGCATGCTGCATATGTGTATGTTTGGTTTGTGCAGAGAGACTTGTGCAATAGGCCGCAGTGCATAATGTAATCAAATATTAATGCGTTTAATAAATTAACGCCGATGGTAAGATGTGAGTTTCACCCAAGCACAAAGCAACATACTGTCATGCATGATACGATGATGTCAATTGACAGTCATTCCGAAATGCTACGGAGGACTACGTAAATTTACGGCGTATAACGGAAATTTTTATGTTATAGGAAGAAGTTGCGCACCCCTTTGTAAGATATTTGCTACTGAACCGAAATTAACCGCGTGTTTGTAGACTTAACTTTTTTTGGTTAATGACTAACCATAATTTTGTACAGTAATTTACCTTCAATAACCAAAGAAAGTTATGGATATATTTCAATATATGCTACTAATGCATGTATGCAGAGCTCCATGATAAGACGCTTAAAGTCGTAAAAAATTGAATTAATTTAGTAAAAAAGTAGACTTAAATCCGTGCGTACGGTACACATTGGAAAAATAAATAAGAATTCAAAATGTGTGATCATGCGTAAAACTCAATATCAATGCATATACTGTAAACATTTATCAATGAGTTCCCACTCGTCTAGGCCCTCATTACATTATGAAATCAACAGCACTTAACGTTATTATGATAAACAGCACCATCTTTCACAACAGTCGAAAAGCCGAACGTTTCCATTATCTGGTCCTTTATCGCAGAAAGTTCTGCTGTAACCCGGCAATTGTCATGAGCTCTTCTCTAGACTATAACCTAATGCGGATGTGCCAAAAATTATATTTACCTGATAAAAAAAAATTAATAATAGACTTTAAGGCTGGATATATAGAGTGTAAAACCAGATTTTGCTGACAAAAAGTTATCTGGAACTTTGCATGTATGTTGAGAGGAAATCGATTACATAATTTCAAATTTACTAGAGTACTTTTATATTGCACCACATAAAATGCTATAAAACTATAATATTGAAGTGCACATATAAACTTTATTATAGATGGGTAGGTATTTCGTGTCAATCTCTTTCACATATGAAAGAGCTGTTGGCCATGCTGCTTTAAGTACATAAAGATGCATGACACAATTTAGATTAAGCAAAATAAAACACTAGGTATTTGCCAAGAGTCAAATATATACGAGCAGTAAGAGCGTAATCGTGCACAGCGAGACTTACTCATGTAGAATTGAAACTCTTATTGCTTTCTTTCGAAATAATTTCATGTGTCCGATCTAATATGCAATATGCCCGGTGTTTTTTTTGCGGATTAATGTTCCGTTTTAGATCCATAATTAACGAATGCCTCAATATTTTCAAAAATTAACACCGGAATAATGTTCACCGACATTTTTTTCATACAGATTGGATATAAATATTATAGAGTTTAACAAAAAATACATTAAGCCCTGTTCTCCCGGCACACGTGCTGGACACACAGGTGGTTAGCGTGTGGCTATGATAATAATTAGTGAAAAATCTTTTTGAATGATAAATAATCATATTAAAACGAAAAATCAAATTTCTATAAAAAAATCACTATCGTTTTATATATAACAAGGTATCCAACTCGAAATCATCCGAAAACTGGGTGCATTGTTTTGAGCAGCCATTACTAAATTAATTTTGCAGCGATTTTCATGACCCGGTCTTATTCAACGCAGAAATGATTTCCTTTTAGGAAATGTATATATATTGTTATATTTCTAACATGCGGGTCAAATTTTAAGGAAATAAGCTATACATAATTCGCTTGACCCAGTTGTGATCGATTCAGGACCGTATTTATGAATGAAATCTCCAGTTTTGTAAAGACACAACTCCGCATTGGAGCAATGAAATCACTCTTGTGTTTAAAATGTCAGTTGGTTGAAATGTATGTAAACAAAGGTTGAAAATGCGCTGGACAGTTATTTTGATGCATAATGCTACGACAAGCACGGTAAGAATGTTTTTTTCATACGTTTTATTGAATTATGGTATCGAGGTTCGTAGAACTTTGCAGGGAAAATGCCCTTTTCCCCGTGAAGATTCAGTCATGAATACTGTCTGATCGATCACAGCTGGGTCACGCGAGTTGTGTATCGTGTTATTTCTTAAAAGTTGAACCAGTATTTGTAAAAATATTGCAAGACATATACATTTCCAGAAAGGAAATTTATTCTGCGTTGAATAAGCCAAGATCGTGAAAAATCGCTGCAAATTGATGAAGTAATCGGCTGTTGTTTAAAACGATACATCCCGTTTTCGGATGATTCGAGTTGGATACCTTGTTGAATATATATTTAACTTATTTTTTTTAAGAAACGTTGATTTTTCGTTATAATATGATTACTTTTCATTCCAAAATATGTTTTCACTAATTAGTATTATAGCCCACACGCTAACCACTGTAGCTGGACACTTTTAAAAAACACTATACAAATTCAAGTACTTATGCACTTAATTGATTGTAAACAATGACGGTTGAAATCCGTGCGTGGAATTTTCTGGGTAACCAAGAGCGACATCAACGTTCATGACAAACCTGTTTATATGACATTTATTTATTGATTTTTTCCAACTTGATTGAAAATTATGTTTTATGATATTTTAATACATGTAGATGAAGTAGTTGTTTTCCTCAACGAGGAGAATAATAGTTGTACAGTACTAGACACGAAGTACTTGTAACTTTCAGGTTTCTCTTTATACCACAGACATTATATAGTCATAAAATGATAAATATGTGTTTTATAGAAATTGTAATTATAGCATGGTAAACAGACTAGAGAAATCTGAAAGTTTCACGCACAGGTCTGTGGCAATTGGGGGTTTGGGCTACTTTATAAATATGAGGTCGATATGCAATGCACATCGGTAGATTACGTCTACTGTAATTATTTGGACTAGGGAAGGGCCACAATTCCAACACATCAGCCCCGTTATGTCCTGAATAAATACATGTATAATTTCTTGAGTGCCAATTGCATCTTACAAATATCAAAAACATTTCACGGCAGTCAATTCATTGTGTAAACCTACTGGTCTTCATGGCAGTAATGAACGTATTTAGTTTAATGGAGATTATATAACGAAGGGAACTAATTCAGCTTATTCAGTTTACTAGTAAAAATGATTCGGATGTTTTCGCTTTTTTTTCCGAAAAGTAATTTATTCAACATACGGAAATACACGCGCGCCACCTGTTGTCATAATTTAGTAACTTGCATTCTGCTTACTGCCTGTTGCTAACTGCCGTTGTTAATGACGCTTAGTGGCAAAACCGATTATGACTGGTTTCAGGAATAATGAACACACAAACATTGGATAGTCACCAAGCATGTTGAAAACACTCATCAAGTATAACCGATTAGAGAACAAGCATGTTGGAAATGTCCTGAAGCATGTTAGAATAAACATCACGCATAATGTAAATATTCATCATGAATGATGTAATGTTGCAGCAATCATCAAGTATAAACGAATAGACAACAAGCATGTTGGACTTGTCATAAAGCAAATTAGAATAAGCATCAGTCATAATGTAAATATTCACCCCGAATGATGTAACTTTTACCTAAATATCCTTCCATAGACATGTGTGTTACTAAAATAGACATAGGATTTGAGCATTGGGAGTGACCTAATCATACTGTGCTTAGCAGTATTACGGAATACCGTTAGTGCCATCGTGGTTACACATTAAAATCCAGAGGGCGAGAACGCGAGAACGCGATAGTACGATGGCGACAATGTGACAATACGATGATGACAGGGTGACAATACGATGGCGACAATGCGATAGTACGATGGCGACAATGCGAAGAACGCGATAATCGATGACGGCAATCAGACAGTGCGATGACGACAGTGCGACAATACGATGGCGACAGTGAGATAGTACGATGGCGACAATTCTACAGTTCGATAGTGCGATAATACGATGACGACAGTGCGAAAATCCGATGACGACAGTGCGACAATACGATGGAGATAGCCGACAGTGCGAAAGACGATTGTGCCAATGCGATTAACGCGATAGTATGATGGCGGCAATTCGAAAATGCGATGGCGACAGTGCGACAATACGATGGCTGACAATGCGATAGAAGATGGCGACATTGCGATGATACCACGGCGACAGTACGATATGACTATCGCATTGTCGCCCCCGTACTATCGCAATGCCGACCATTGTATTGTCGCACTGTCGCACTTGTCGTCATCGTATAGCGCGTTTTCGCAATCGTACGAACGCATTGTCGCCATCGTATTGTCGCACTGTCGTCATCGTACTTTCGCGTTCTCGCATTCTCGCACTCTGGCTATTTAATGAGTACCACGGTGGGCTCCTAACGGTATTTTGTACAGTAAAGTGCGTAAAATCTGGTTTGGAATAACAATTTATATGCCGAAAACAGATGTTGAAAACCCGACTTTGTTTTATAAGTAGTAGTCTAAATATACAATGGAGTTTTCCGAGCATTAAATAAACATATTAAATAAAATTCATGTTCGTATCGGTTGAAGTTCTTGTTAATAGTAGAAGCAAAGAACACAATAATACGCTGATTGGGCTTACTAATTTGAGGCAAGAAAAACACATCGCGCTATTATATATAAATATAACGCGCATCCCGCAAAGTTCGAGCGCCCGTCTCGGTGCCGTCGTTTCCGGTGAAAGTTTCGCACAGGAGCTACCGAGTTTGGATATGAGACCACGCATCATGGCTTGACTTTATATATCAGTCAGGTAGAACCTGACCAGACTGCGCGGTTGGACAAGCTAGGATGGACCAACTTTGGCCGCATATGACATAAGACCCATTTTCGCATGACGCGGGGCATCTGACCTTTGTAATGTGTATATAGCTTTGAATGGAATCTGCACATAGTTTTTGGCATGGACTTATTGTATGTTAATGTGTTGCACGCTTTCAAAGCAGAGGGCATATATAAGATCAATTATACTACGGAGTTCATTTCTGTTGCAAAATGGAAATGCAATAAAGATTGTTATCAGCGGTGTGTACAGTATGACAGCGTTGTCTGTCTGCGATGCATTTATACTGGTTCTAAGCTGGCATACTCACCAATTGGACTCAACCATCTGCTCGAACAAGAAATGATAAGTTCTACTAGCATAAACTTTAATTGTAACTCATTTTAAAATATTCATGTTATTTATATTATTCAATTTATTATTCAAAATATATAATTATTATTTCCTTTATTGTTGTTTTTCGCATAAAAAAACTATTCGGCTTACGAAACTGAAAAAATCCCATTTGAAAAAAATCCCATGGGAGAAAAAATTTTTTTTGTTTTTTTTTTAAACACGACTAAACGCATTAAAATATCGTAGTTGTTCATCATTTCATAAAATATGATGTTTCTGAAAGTTTCATGAAAAAATCTCTCAAAATAAGAAAAAAATCCCATGGGATTTTTTTCTCCCATTTTAAATGGGATTTTTTTATTATATATATATTATATTATATATAATGGCATAAAACCAATATACAGTCCTTAAATAACGTTAAAATACTTGCAAACGCAAAATAAAACACGTTTTTTAAAATGTTCAAAATCCCATGGGATTTTTCTCCCATTTGCAAATTATGGGAAAAAAAAATCCCATGGGAGAAAAAATCCCATGGGAAAATCGAAAATCCCATGGGAAAATGCAAAAAACCCATGGGAACCCCAACTTTGCTTATAAATTCATTAGTGAAGAGAAAACGCGTTTTTTGAGTGAAAATAACCAATTATTAATCAACGATAAGACTTTTATCGCATACTATGTCTCAAAGTAGCAAATCTTTAAGAAAAAGGGTACTTAAGTTTGCGAAATTTCGGTTTCGCAAAGTTTTCCGGTGGCCGTTTTAA
>NC_068368.1:66091761-66128182 GCF_020536995.1 Dreissena polymorpha | reverse complement strand
AGGAATCCTATAACCTTCATTTTCTTCAAACGCATTCTAAGCTGAGTACAATTAAGAAAATAAAACAGCTTTGTCAGGTGATATGTAAAAAACCTCTTTACACGAAGCAAAGCTCATTATGTTTTCCACGTCTTTTCTGGCTACTTATGGGTGATTGTAACCCACGTTCGCGCAAGGTTTCCCGCTCTAGTCTCAAACCTTAAACGTACCGATTTGATTTCTTGTTGACCATCGATGCTTTCAGTGCATTAAGGTAGAGCAGAATAACAAAACAAGTGCCAGTTAAAGAAAGCATGTCTTCAAGTTAAATACGAAGATTTGTGTAGGAGTATAGCATTGAACATCATGATTTAGTATACTGCAACCAAGAGTTGCGGTTAGAACCACTATACAGAAGAAGTGAACCAAATTGGGTTCTTATCGTATTGCGTGCAGGAAAGCCTTCACATTGTTGACACCCATATCATTTAAACTGCTTTAAAAATTGTTGACATCATGCACTCAACCAGTGTGCGTGTTATCAAACTGACCGCATGTAACGCTCAAGTCAGGACTTCCGATTTGCGCATGTTAAGCATAGTAGAACCTGCATACACAACTTGTAACAGCTGTGCAGAAGTTTCACTAACAATCATTCATTCCACTGATCTTATTATTGTCCTTAAACAGCAGTCTCTGTGGCGCAATCGGTTAGCGCGTTCGGCTGTTAACCGAAAGGTGGTGGTTCAAGCCCACCCAGGGACGTTTGTTTTATCAATTCCAACCGGTGTTGTATTGAGTTTTTAAACATAGTATATTTTGTTTCCATATTTTGCCACGAGTTTCATGGTTATTACCATATTAAAGAACGTATGGAACCGTAAAAAATGTACATATCCCAGGCAAAATTTAAGCAGTCAGTTGCATGATTCGGAGGACAAGACGTTAACATTTTCTTAACTGGCGCTTAAACCTTATCACGACACCACTACTTGTATACATAATTTATTTATGGGGATTGGCTTTGAAGAAAACGTTTTGGTAAGAATTTGTGTTTGAGTTTATATTATGCCTTTGTTGATTTTGTTATTTATAAAGTGCGATACAAATATGGGCATGTGACTTGAAGTTTTTAATTTTTTTAAGTAGATGCATATACAGTTGTTAAAATATCTAAGTTGAAATAAATTTAGCACAATTAAAAAACAACAACACTAGGAACAAAACAACAGTGATTCCACTGGGGATTGAACCCAGGTCCTTCCGCGTGTTAAGCGGATGTGATAACCACTACACCATGGAATCGCTATATAGCATGACTTGTGTTTACAATATAATCGTTCGGTTTTAACGTATTATTTGAGCTACTAATTTACAAGTGTTCTCCTTACATAATTGACACATTTATGATCGGTTAGTGTAATGATATCACAAACATTTGAACACATATCAAATTATCAAATTAATTATAGAACGAATCGTACCTGCGTGAGCTTCCAAAATAAACAGCCCATCGGATGGAGACGACCCAGAACTGTTCGGCATGTGTGGCATTTCCCAAGTTTATAAAATACCGTGTTTGCATATCTAACGATAAAACAGTTCGCCCAACGGGGGACTCGAACCCCCGACCCTCAGATTAAAAGTCTGATGCTCTACCGACTGAGCTAGCCGGGCTTATATGTTCATATACCAGGGTGATTATTGATTGACATTATGGCTGGATCGACATTGTTTAACTGATAAAATCAATATGAACTTACCATGTATAGGTTGTTTATAGAAGTGTATGTTTCTAATACGGATGGCTGTCAGCGGGTTCTTGAAGGAATTGAGTTTTCGACCGTGAAAATGACCCAAATTATACCAAAACCAACATACCGGAATATATGCTGCGTTTGCGTGTTTCATAATAATCCACAATTACTGCGTTTCCTCAGTGCTTTGGTTTTAAAGAGGCCGTGACCCCAAATTCGCAACAAACTGATAACAATATTAGTCATGAATTTAATTACTCAAATTACAGACAAAATGTATACATAGCTGATTAAAAAAGATACACGTGTATACACACTGTTAAAACGTGTTTAGCTTTATGAGGATTTGGTGTGCTTTGCGTTGCAAAAATCGAGATTCCGCATTTTCCTTCTACATATTTCATACCTAAAAATGCGATTCCGCCGGTAAAAACATTAAAACCAATCACTATATACTACAAATTGCTTACTCCTGTGGAACGGTATAATCTCAACTAAAAAAGACATTTTTGGGTGAGACCAAGACAATAAGGCCCTTGACTGTTTATTATTTAATTCACAATATACTATAAAGATCATTACACAATGTTATGTAAAACCTTAACCTTTAGTAAAAGAATAAAGTCAACATTTTGCACGTAAGGAATCCTATAACCTTCATTTTCTTCAAACGCATTCTAAGCTGAGTACAATTAAGAAAATAAAACAGCTTTGTCAGGTGATATGTAAGAAACCTCTTTACACGAAGCAAAGCTCATTATGTTTTCCACGTCTTTTCTGGCTACTTATTGGTTGATTGTAACCCACGTTCGCGCAAGGTTCCCGCTCTAGTCTCAAACCTTAAAACGTACCGATTTGATTTCTTGTTGACCATCGATGCTTTCAGTGCATTAAGGTAGAAGCAGAATAACAAAACAAGTGCCAGTTAAAGAAAGCATGTCTTCAAGTTAAATACGAAGATTTTGTGTAGAGAGTATAGCATTGAACATCACTGATTTAGTATACTGCAACCAAGAGTTGCGGTTAGAAACCACTATACAGAAGAAGTGAACCAAATTGGGTTCTTATCGTATTGCGTGCAGGAAAGCCTTCACATTGTTGACACCCATATCATTTAAACTGCTTTAAAAATTGTTGACATCATGCACTCAACCAGTGTGCGTGTTATCAAACTGACCGCATGTAACGCTCAAGTCAGGACTTCCGATTTGCGCATGTTTAGCATAGTAGAACCTGCATACACAACTTGTAACAGCTGTGCAGAAGTTTCACTAACAATCATTCATTCCACTGATCTTATTATTGTCTTAAACAGCAGTCTCTGTGGCGCAATCGGTTAGCGCGTTCGGCTGTTAACCGAAAGGTTGGTGGTTCAAGCCCACCCAGGGACGTTTGTTTTATCAATTCCAACCGGTGTTGTATTGAGTTTTAAACATAGTATATTTTGTTTCCATATTTTGCCACGAGTTTTCATGGTTATTACCATATTAAAGAACGTATGGAACCGTAAAAAATGTACATATCCCAGGCAATATTTAATAATTTGACTGTTTATTATTTAATTCACAATATACTATAAAGATCATTACACAATGTTATGTAAAACCTTAACCTTTAGTAAAAGAATAAAGTCAACATTTTGCACGTAAGGAATCCTATAACCTTCATTTTCTTCAAACGCATTCTAAGCTGAGTACAATTAAGAAAAATAAAACAGCTTTGTCAGGTGATATGTAAGAAACCTCTTTACACGAAGCAAAGCTCATTATGTTTTCCACGTCTTTTCTGGCTACTTATTGGTTGATTGTAACCCACGTTCGCGCAAGGTTCCCGCTCTAGTCTCAAACCTTAAAACGTACCGATTTGATTTCTTGTTGACCATCGATGCTTTCAGTGCATTAAGGTAGAAGCAGAATAACAAAACAAGTGCCAGTTAAAGAAAGCATGTCTTCAAGTTAAATACGAAGATTTTGTGTAGAGAGTATAGCATTGAACATCACTGATTTAGTATACTGCAACCAAGAGTTGCGGTTAGAAACCACTATACAGAAGAAGTGAACCAAATTGGGTTCTTATCGTATTGCGTGCAGGAAAGCCTTCACATTGTTGACACCCATATCATTTAAACTGCTTTAAAAATTGTTGACATCATGCACTCAACCAGTGTGCGTGTTATCAAACTGACCGCATGTAACGCTCAAGTCAGGACTTCCGATTTGCGCATGTTTAGCATAGTAGAACCTGCATACACAACTTGTAACAGCTGTGCAGAAGTTTCACTAACAATCATTCATTCCACTGATCTTATTATTGTCTTAAACAGCAGTCTCTGTGGCGCAATCGGTTAGCGCGTTCGGCTGTTAACCGAAAGGTTGGTGGTTCAAGCCCACCCAGGGACGTTTGTTTTATCAATTCCAACCGGTGTTGTATTGAGTTTTAAACATAGTATATTTTGTTTCCATATTTTGCCACGAGTTTTCATGGTTATTACCATATTAAAGAACGTATGGAACCGTAAAAAATGTACATATCCCAGGCAATATTTAAGCAGTCAGTTGCATGATTCGGAGGACAAGACGTTAACATTTTCTTAACTGGCGCTTAAACCTTATCACGACACCACTACTTGTATACATAATTTATTTATGGGGATTGGCTTTGAAGAAAACGTTTTGGTAAGAATTTGTGTTTGAGTTTATATTATGCCTTTGTTGATTTTGTTATTTATAAAGTGCGATACAAATATGGGCATGTGACTTGAAGTTTTTACTTTTTTTAAGTAGATGCATATACAGTTGTTAAAATATATAAGTTGAAATAAATTTAGCACAATTAAAAAACAACAACACTAGGAACAAAACAACAGTGATTCCACTGGGGATTGAACCCAGGTCCTTCCGCGTGTTAAGCGGATGTGATAACCACTACACCAAGGAATCGCTATATAGCATGACTTGTGTTTACAATATAATCGTTCGGTTTTAACGTATTATTTGAGCTACTAATTTACAAGTGTTCTCCTTACATAATTGACACATTTATGATCGGTTAGTGTAATGATATCACAAACATTTGAACACATATCAAATTATCAAATTAATTATAGAACGAATCGTACCTGCGTGAGCTTCCAAAATAAACAGCCCATCGGATGGAGACGACCCAGAACTGTTCGGCATGTGTGGCATTTCCCAAGTTTATAAAATACCGTGTTTGCATATCTAACGATAAAACAGTTCGCCCAACGGGGGACTCGAACCCCCGACCCTCAGATTAAAAGTCTGATGCTCTACCGACTGAGCTAGCCGGGCTTATATGTTCATATACCAGGGTGATTATTGATTGACATTATGGCTGGATCGACATTGTTTAACTGATAAAATCAATATGAACTTACCATGTATAGGTTGTTTATAGAAGTGTATGTTTCTAATACGGATGGCTGTCAGCGGGTTCTTGAAGGAATTGAGTTTTCGACCGTGAAAATGACCCAAATTATACCAAAACCAACATACCGGAATATATGCTGCGTTTGCGTGTTTCATAATAATCCACAATTACTGCGTTTCCTCAGTGCTTTGGTTTTAAAGAGGCCGTGACCCCAAATTCGCAACAAACTGATAACAATATTAGTCATGAATTTAATTACTCAAATTACAGACAAAATGTATACATAGCTGATTAAAAAAGATACACGTGTATACACACTGTTTAAAACGTGTTTAGCTTTATGAGGATTTGGTGTGCTTTGCGTTGCAAAAATCGAGATTCCGCATTTTCCTTCTACATATTTCATACCTAAAAATGCGATTCCGCCGGTAAAAACATTAAAACCAATCACTATATACTACAAATTGCTTACTCCTGTGGAACGGTATAATCTCAACTAAAAAAGACATTTTTGGGTGAGACCAAGACAATAAGGCCCTTGACTGTTTATTATTTAATTCACAATATACTATAAAGATCATTACAAAATGTTATGTAAAACCTTAACCTTTAGTAAAAGAATAAAGTCAACATTTTGCACGTAAGGAATCCTATAACCTTCATTTTCTTCAAACGCATTCTAAGCTGAGTACAATTAAGAAAAATAAAACAGCTTTGTCAGGTGATATGTAAGAAACCTCTTTACACGAAGCAAAGCTCATTATGTTTTCCACGTCTTTTCTGGCTACTTATTGGTTGATTGTAACCCACGTTCGCGCAAGGTTCCCGCTCTAGTCTCAAACCTTAAAACGTACCGATTTGATTTCTTGTTGACCATCGATGCTTTCAGTGCATTAAGGTAGAAGCAGAATAACAAAACAAGTGCCAGTTAAAGAAAGCATGTCTTCAAGTTAAATACGAAGATTTTGTGTAGAGAGTATAGCATTGAACATCACTGATTTAGTATACTGCAACCAAGAGTTGCGGTTAGAAACCACTATACAGAAGAAGTGAACCAAATTGGGTTCTTATCGTATTGCGTGCAGGAAAGCCTTCACATTGTTAACACCCATATCATTTAAACTGCTTTAAAAATTGTTGACATCATGCACTCAACCAGTGTGCGTGTTATCAAACTGACCGCATGTAACGCTCAAGTCAGGACTTCCGATTTGCGCATGTTTAGCATAGTAGAACCTGCATACACAACTTGTAACAGCTGTGCAGAAGTTTCACTAACAATCATTCATTCCACTGATCTTATTATTGTCTTAAACAGCAGTCTCTGTGGCGCAATCGGTTAGCGCGTTCGGCTGTTAACCGAAAGGTTGGTGGTTCAAGCCCACCCAGGGACGTTTGTTTTATCAATTCCAACCGGTGTTGTATTGAGTTTTAAACATAGTATATTTTGTTTCCATATTTTGCCACGAGTTTTCATGGTTATTACCATATTAAAGAACGTATGGAACCGTAAAAAATGTACATATCCCAGGCAATATTTAATAATTTGACTGTTTATTATTTAATTCACAATATACTATAAAGATCATTACACAATGTAATGTAAAACCTTAACCTTTAGTAAAAGAATAAAGTCAACATTTTGCACGTAAGGAATCCTATAACCTTCATTTTCTTCAAACGCATTCTAAGCTGAGTACAATTAAGAAAATAAAACAGCTTTGTCAGGTGATATGTAAGAAACCTCTTTACACGAAGCAAAGCTCATTATGTTTTCCACGTCTTTTCTGGCTACTTATTGGTTGATTGTAACCCACGTTCGCGCAAGGTTCCCGCTCTAGTCTCAAACCTTAAAACGTACCGATTTGATTTCTTGTTGACCATCGATGCTTTCAGTGCATTAAGGTAGAAGCAGAATAACAAAACAAGTGCCAGTTAAAGAAAGCATGTCTTCAAGTTAAATACGAAGATTTTGTGTAGAGAGTATAGCATTGAACATCACTGATTTAGTATACTGCAACCAAGAGTTGCGGTTAGAAACCACTATACAGAAGAAGTGAACCAAATTGGGTTCTTATCGTATTGCGTGCAGGAAAGCCTTCACATTGTTGACACCCATATCATTTAAACTGCTTTAAAAATTGTTGACATCATGCACTCAACCAGTGTGCGTGTTATCAAACTGACCGCATGTAACGCTCAAGTCAGGACTTCCGATTTGCGCATGTTTAGCATAGTAGAACCTGCATACACAACTTGTAACAGCTGTGCAGAAGTTTCACTAACAATCATTCATTCCACTGATCTTATTATTGTCTTAAACAGCAGTCTCTGTGGCGCAATCGGTTGGCGCGTTCGGCTGTTAACCGAAAGGTTGGTGGTTCAAGCCCACCCAGGGACGTTTGTTTTATCAATTCCAACCGGTGTTGTATTGAGTTTTAAACATAGTATATTTTGTTTCCATATTTTGCCACGAGTTTTCATGGTTATTACCATATTAAAGAACGTATGGAAACGTAAAAAATGTACATATCCCAGGCAATATTTAATAATTTGACTGTTTATTATTTAATTCACAATATACTATAAAGATCATTACACAATGTTATGTAAAACCTTAACCTTTAGTAAAAGAATAAAGTCAACATTTTGCACGTAAGGAATCCTATAACCTTCATTTTCTTCAAACGCATTCTAAGCTGAGTACAATTAAGAAAAATAAAACAGCTTTGTCAGGTGATATGTAAGAAACCTCTTTACACGAAGCAAAGCTCATTATGTTTTCCACGTCTTTTCTGGCTACTTATTGGTTGATTGTAACCCACGTTCGCGCAAGGTTCCCGCTCTAGTCTCAAACCTTAAAACGTACCGATTTGATTTCTTGTTGACCATCGATGCTTTCAGTGCATTAAGGTAGAAGCAGAATAACAAAACAAGTGCCAGTTAAAGAAAGCATGTCTTCAAGTTAAATACGAAGATTTTGTGTAGAGAGTATAGCATTGAACATCACTGATTTAGTATACTGCAACCAAGAGTTGCGGTTAGAAACCACTATACAGAAGAAGTGAACCAAATTGGGTTCTTATCGTATTGCGTGCAGGAAAGCCTTCACATTGTTGACACCCATATCATTTAAACTGCTTTAAAAATTGTTGACATCATGCACTCAACCAGTGTGCGTGTTATCAAACTGACCGCATGTAACGCTCAAGTCAGGACTTCCGATTTGCGCATGTTTAGCATAGTAGAACCTGCATACACAACTTGTAACAGCTGTGCAGAAGTTTCACTAACAATCATTCATTCCACTGATCTTATTATTGTCTTAAACAGCAGTCTCTGTGGCGCAATCGGTTAGCGCGTTCGGCTGTTAACCGAAAGGTTGGTGGTTCAAGCCCACCCAGGGACGTTTGTTTTATCAATTCCAACCGGTGTTGTATTGAGTTTTAAACATAGTATATTTTGTTTCCATATTTTGCCACGAGTTTTCATGGTTATTACCATATTAAAGAACGTATGGAACCGTAAAAAATGTACATATCCCAGGCAATATTTAATAATTTGACTGTTTATTATTTAATTCACAATATACTATAAAGATCATTACACAATGTTATGTAAAACCTTAACCTTTAGTAAAAGAATAAAGTCAACATTTTGCACGTAAGGAATCCTATAACCTTCATTTTCTTCAAACGCATTCTAAGCTGAGTACAATTAAGAAAAATAAAACAGCTTTGTCAGGTGATATGTAAGAAACCTCTTTACACGAAGCAAAGCTCATTATGTTTTCCACGTCTTTTCTGGCTACTTATTGGTTGATTGTAACCCACGTTCGCGCAAGGTTCCCGCTCTAGTCTCAAACCTTAAAACGTACCGATTTGATTTCTTGTTGACCATCGATGCTTTCAGTGCATTAAGGTAGAAGCAGAATAACAAAACAAGTGCCAGTTAAAGAAAGCATGTCTTCAAGTTAAATACGAAGATTTTGTGTAGAGAGTATAGCATTGAACATCACTGATTTAGTATACTGCAACCAAGAGTTGCGGTTAGAAACCACTATACAGAAGAAGTGAACCAAATTGGGTTCTTATCGTATTGCGTGCAGGAAAGCCTTCACATTGTTGACACCCATATCATTTAAACTGCTTTAAAAATTGTTGACATCATGCACTCAACCAGTGTGCGTGTTATCAAACTGACCGCATGTAACGCTCAAGTCAGGACTTCCGATTTGCGCATGTTTAGCATAGTAGAACCTGCATACACAACTTGTAACAGCTGTGCAGAAGTTTCACTAACAATCATTCATTCCACTGATCTTATTATTGTCTTAAACAGCAGTCTCTGTGGCGCAATCGGTTAGCGCGTTCGGCTGTTAACCGAAAGGTTGGTGGTTCAAGCCCACCCAGGGACGTTTGTTTTATCAATTCCAACCGGTGTTGTATTGAGTTTTAAACATAGTATATTTTGTTTCCATATTTTGCCACGAGTTTTCATGGTTATTACCATATTAAAGAACGTATGGAACCGTAAAAAATGTACATATCCCAGGCAATATTTAAGCAGTCAGTTGCATGATTCGGAGGACAAGACGTTAACATTTTCTTAACTGGCGCTTAAACCTTATCACGACACCACTACTTGTATACATAATTTATTTATGGGGATTGGCTTTGAAGAAAACGTTTTGGTAAGAATTTGTGTTTGAGTTTATATTATGCCTTTGTTGATTTTGTTATTTATAAAGTGCGATACAAATATGGGCATGTGACTTGAAGTTTTTACTTTTTTTAAGTAGATGCATATACAGTTGTTAAAATATATAAGTTGAAATAAATTTAGCACAATTAAAAAACAACAACACTAGGAACAAAACAACAGTGATTCCACTGGGGATTGAACCCAGGTCCTTCCGCGTGTTAAGCGGATGTGATAACCACTACACCATGGAATCGCTATATAGCATGACTTGTGTTTACAATATAATCGTTCGGTTTTAACGTATTATTTGAGCTACTAATTTACAAGTGTTCTCCTTACATAATTGACACATTTATGATCGGTTAGTGTAATGATATCACAAACATTTGAACACATATCAAATTATCAAATTAATTATAGAACGAATCGTACCTGCGTGAGCTTCCAAAATAAACAGCCCATCGGATGGAGACGACCCAGAACTGTTCGGCATGTGTGGCATTTCCCAAGTTTATAAAATACCGTGTTTGCATATCTAACGATAAAACAGTTCGCCCAACGGGGGACTCGAACCCCCGACCCTCAGATTAAAAGTCTGATGCTCTACCGACTGAGCTAGCCGGGCTTATATGTTCATATACCAGGGTGATTATTGATTGACATTATGGCTGGATCGACATTGTTTAACTGATAAAATCAATATGAACTTACCATGTATAGGTTGTTTATAGAAGTGTATGTTTCTAATACGGATGGCTGTCAGCGGGTTCTTGAAGGAATTGAGTTTTCGACCGTGAAAATGACCCAAATTATACCAAAACCAACATACCGGAATATATGCTGCGTTTGCGTGTTTCATAATAATCCACAATTACTGCGTTTCCTCAGTGCTTTGGTTTTAAAGAGGCCGTGACCCCAAATTCGCAACAAACTGATAACAATATTAGTCATGAATTTAATTACTCAAATTACAGACAAAATGTATACATAGCTGATTAAAAAAGATACACGTGTATACACACTGTTTAAAACGTGTTTAGCTTTATGAGGATTTGGTGTGCTTTGCGTTGCAAAAATCGAGATTCCGCATTTTCCTTCTACATATTTCATACCTAAAAATGCGATTCCGCCGGTAAAAACATTAAAACCAATCACTATATACTACAAATTGCTTACTCCTGTGGAACGGTATAATCTCAACTAAAAAAGACATTTTTGGGTGAGACCAAGACAATAAGGCCCTTGACTGTTTATTATTTAATTCACAATATACTATAAAGATCATTACAAAATGTTATGTAAAACCTTAACCTTTAGTAAAAGAATAAAGTCAACATTTTGCACGTAAGGAATCCTATAACCTTCATTTTCTTCAAACGCATTCTAAGCTGAGTACAATTAAGAAAAATAAAACAGCTTTGTCAGGTGATATGTAAGAAACCTCTTTACACGAAGCAAAGCTCATTATGTTTTCCACGTCTTTTCTGGCTACTTATTGGTTGATTGTAACCCACGTTCGCGCAAGGTTCCCGCTCTAGTCTCAAACCTTAAAACGTACCGATTTGATTTCTTGTTGACCATCGATGCTTTCAGTGCATTAAGGTAGAAGCAGAATAACAAAACAAGTGCCATTTAAAGAAAGCATGTCTTCAAGTTAAATACGAAGATTTTTGTGTAGAGAGTATAGCATTGAACATCACTGATTTAGTATACTGCAATCATGAGTTGAGGTTAGACACCACTATACAGAAGAAGTGTACCGAATTCGGTTGTTATCGTATTGCCTGCAGGTAAACCTTCAAATTGTTAACAACCCATATCATTTAAACTGCTTTATATATTGTTTACATCATGCACTCATCCAGTGTGCCTGTTATCAAACTGACCGCTTGTATGTAACGCTTAAGTCAGGACTTCCGGTTTGCGCATGTGTAACATAGTAGAACCTGCATATAACAATTTGTAACAGCTGTGTAGAAGTTTCAATAACAATCATTCATTCCACTGATCTTATTGTTGTCTTAAACAGCAGTCTCTGTGGCGCAATCGGTTAGCGAGTTCGGCTGTTAACAGAAAGGTTGTTGGTTCAAGCCCACCCAGGGACGTTTCTTTTATCAATTCCAACCTGTGTTGTATTATGTCATAAACATCAAAGTATATTTTGTTTCCATACTTTGCCATGAGTTCATTATTTTCATGGTTATTATCATATTAAAGAACGAATTGAACCGTAAAAAATGTTCATATGCGACAATGCGTTCGTACGATTGCGAAAACGCGCTAGTACGATGACGACAATGCGACAGTGCGACCATACATTGGCGGCAGTGCGATAGTACGGGGGCGACAATGCGATAGTCATATCGTACTGTCGCCGTGGTATCATCGCAATGTCGCCATCGTTCTATCGCATTGTCGCCATCGTATTATCGCACTGTCGCCATCGCATTTTCTAATTGCCGCCATCATACTTTCGCGTTATCGCATTGGCACCATCGTACTATCGCACTGTCGGCTATCGCCATCGTATTTTCGCACTGTTGTCATCGTATTTTCGCACTGTCGTCATCGTATTATCGCACTATCGAACTGTAGCATTGTCGCCATAGTACTATCTCACTGTCGCCATCGTATTGTCGCACTGTCGTCATCGCACTGTCTGATTGTCGTCATCGTATTATCGCGTTCTCGCATTGTCGCCAACGTACTATCGCATTGTCGCCATCGTATTGTCACCCTGTCATCATCGTATTGTCACACTGTCTCCATCGTACTATCGCGTTCTCGCCCTCTGGATTTTAATGTGTAACCACGATGACACTAACGGTATTCCGTAATACTGCAAAAGCACAGTATGATTAGGTCACTCCCAATGCTCAAATCTCTATGTCTATATTAGTAACAACACATGTCTATGGAAGGATATTAAGGTAAAATTACATCATTCGTGGTGAATATTTACATTATGACTGATGCATATTCTAATCTGCTTTATGACAATTCCAACATGCTTGTTGTCTATTCGTTTATACTTGATGATTGCTGCAACATTACATCATTCATGATGAATATTTACATTATGCGTGATGTTTATTCTAACATGCTTCATGACAGTTCCAACATGCTTGTTCTCTATCGGTTATACTTGATGATTGTTTCAACATGCTTGGTGACTATCCAATGTCTGTGTGTTCATTATTCCTGAAACCAGTCATAATCGGTTTTGCTACTAAGCGTCATTAACAACGGCAGTTAGCAACAGGCAGTAAGCAGAATGCAAGTTACTAAATTATGACAACAGGTGGCGCGCGTTTATTTTCCGTATGTTGAATAAATTACTTTTCGGGAAAAAAGCGAAAACATCCGAATCATTTTGACTAGTAAACTGAATAAGCTGAATTAGTTCCCTTTGTTATATAATCTCCATTAAACTAAATACGTTCATTATTGCCATGAAGACCAGTAGGCCTACACAATGAATTGACTGCCGTGAATGTTTTTGATATTTGTAAGATGCAATTGGCACTCAAGAAATTATACATGTTTTTTTATTCAGGACATAACTGGGCTGATGTGTTGGAATTGTGGCCCTTCCCTAGTCCAAATAATTACAGTAGACGTAATCTACCGATGTGCATTGCATATCGACCTCATATTTATATAGGAGCCCAAACCCCCATTGCCACAGACCTGTGCGTGAAACTTTCAGATTTCTCTAGTCTGTTTACCATGCTATAATTACAATTTCTATAAACACATATGTATCATTGTATGACTATATAATGTCTGTGGTATAAAGAGAAACCTGAAAGTTACAAGTACTCGTTTCTAGTACTGTACAACTATTGTACTCCTCGTTGAGAAAACAACTACTTCTACTACAGGTATTAAAATATCATAAAACATAATTTTCAATCAAGTTGGAAAAATTCAATAAATAAATGTCATATAAACAGGTTTGTCATGAACGTTGACGTCGCTCTTGGTTACCAGAAAAATTCCCACGCACGGATTTCAACCGTCATTGTTTACAATCAATTAAGTGCATAAGTACTTGAATTTGCATAGTGTTTTTTAAAGGTGTATGTCCAGCCACAGGTGGTTAGCGTGTGGCTATAATAATAATTAGTGAAATCATCTTTTGGAATGATAAGTAATCATATTATAACGAAATATCAACTTTTCTTAAAAAAAATAAGTTAAATATATATATAACAAATATCCTACTCGAAATCATCCGAAAACGGGATGCATCGTTTACAGCCATTACTTCATCAATTTTGCAGCGATTTTCACGATCTTCGTTCAACGCAGAAATAAATTTCCTTTCTGGAAATGTATATGTCTTGCAATATTTTTACAAATACTGGGTCAACTTTTAAGAAATAACACGATACATTATTGATTGACATCATGGCTAGGTCGACATTGTTTAACTGATACAATCAATATGAACTTCCCTAATGTAAGACCTAAGAAAAATTAACAGCTATGTAAGTTGGTATGTAATTTTTAACAGCTGTGCAGAAGCTTCACTAACAATCATCTCGTCTACTGATCGATGGACTTAAACAATTGCAATTATTTGTTCTTGAGCTTATGTTGTGTCATAAACTTTATTTTAAAAAATAATTCCATTTATAAATTCTTAGCAATTCCACCGTAGTTTTTACTTGTAAAATATACCGAGCATTCACGTGATTCTAAATTATATAATTAATTAATCAAATTTAAAATCGTCAACTGTCGTAATCAAAATATGTCAGAATTGTAAACGTATGACACCCATACAAATACATTTTCATATACGAAATTATGTGCTGGATGCATATAAATAATTAAAAAAGGTTTATCATGCGGAAATAAGTAAGACACTGAAACGCAAAATGTGATTCCACTACGTATTTAACGCAGGACGCATTTTTAATATCTTTTTGTGTTTCACTTATTATTTGTCAACACTAGTACTTAATAAGTAATTTTAGTATTAGTTGAGACGCTTTTAAAATCGACTTAACGCAATGCCTTAATGAAGGATTTGTTAACTGACAGTTTTGATCAACAATATTTTTTCAATCAGTTCCATTAAATAGAATATCGTTGTGAATTCAAAACAGAAAATTGTCAGGTTTGACATTTTCACAGTATGAAAGCGGCTTTACATTCATAAATGTCCTTCCATATTTTACTATTTAGAGTTTGGACAAGGATGACATTTTATGATGATTGAAATGAGATTGCAGGTCTAACAACTCGATCGTAATACTGAAATCCGGTTGATGTTCAATATGTTTATAAGGTGTTATGGTTTATGTTTATAAGGTGAAATGTCGCATATGAAACAGGATTCATTCTAACGGAGTGTACTCGACCTTAATCGTATCAAGCTGTCACAATACTTTAGCGATAACGTATTGTAGCCTTTGTGACAGGCGATTAACATTCTTCGTAATGTATGTACCTTAAAGGTGTGTTGTTACATTGTCCGTGTTTTCATTTACTAGCTTAATATCATTATTTTGAAATTGTTTTAGAAAGTTAAGCGGGTTACTTAGTATCTAATGAATGTACGCTGCACAAATATGGAACTGTTGATATTTCATTGCAATTATATCAATAAAAACGTATATTTTGTCAAGGATATATATATAAACACATATCAATCAAGTTTTAAATGGAGATTCTTCTTAGTTTAAATCACATCATAGCCTTATCATAACAATAACAATACAATAAAAACAAAGGAAAAGCAATTGACGCCCAAGTATGAAAACCACATCAATTTATATTAGCCATGCTCTGTGAAAAGGGGGTTTAATACATGTGTGTAAAGTGTCGTCCCATATAAGCCTGTCCGGTTCAACTTGGTTTTTGCTAATAAGAGACTTTCTTGAAACGGAAAATATCATAAAAACGGAAAGTGTCGTCCCAGATTAGCCTGTGTGGACTGAACAGGCTAATACGGGACGACACATTACGCACATGCATTAAACCCCCTTTTCACAGAGCACGACCCATAAATTTATTTTTAAATTCAGATTTGTTGCCTCAGTATGTGAGGTATGCTGCTCGATGAAAAGTATTAGACGACTCAGAATATAAGCAGAAATTATGGTCATGTTTACGACAATTTTATTCATAGAGATGAGTACCACACATTTATAGAGAAGGTAATAACACTTATGAAACATTCACTTGTGTTTTAGATAATTCTTAATAACGACATCGACACTCGAAATAAATTAAACACTAGTACTGCTGACTACTACATACAACATTTGCCCATAACCTAGTTATTAATGTATCGTATTTTTTTGTCTCTTTGCAGCACATAATGTAATGTATCATCATCACATCTAACTAACAAAAGAATATGTTGACATCGGAGTGTATATTTCTGATTTGTATCTATTAAGAATATACGTTTAACATATATGTATGACGATATCGAAGTGTAATTGTGAAGAATGTCGATAAAGGACTGTTGTCCTGTATTCGATCGATACGCGTGCATATTTCCATGCCGGATCTTCCGTTATCATGCCGGATATTCACTTAGCAACATGGGTTGTACATCTGACTCGACATGCTTTCATCTCGATCATTTATCGTAACCCTCCGTAGACGTGAACCGGAGATCGTAACTGTCCATAGATGTGAACAAGAGATCGTAACTTTCCGTAGATATGAACCGGAGACAGTGAGAATGAGACTTTAGCAGCGTAATACAGTAAGAAGAGGTGGTAGTATGCCCTTAATACAATGTAATGCGGACGGTTTTTAACATATAAGCCAAATAGCATTCACCACGCTGGGTCCTCTGTTTTACAGTCAGCAGGTTGGAGAGGCGCACTTGATAAGCCAAACGACCGTGCTCCATTGTCCAACCCGTCCAGAGCCCCAGCCTGGTTTGGACCTGTCGGCCCGGCGATATCATCCTTCCGGTGTGTAAATAAGTCGCTGACATTACCGTTGTACCTGACCCGTTTAGCGGCAGGTTCCTGATTAGAGTACGTGGTATCATTATTCTCGACCGGTTCAGTCCAGTTTTGAACCAATGCACATGGCTCTTGTTTAATTTCAAGCCTTCCGTTTTCGTTTGTATTTTCTTTTCGGATGAGCACCGCTCCTGCTGTGTACGATTCCGCGACCCTGTTTCCGTCGTCATGACGTGGTGTGTCTGTGTTTGGGTCGTGCCTCGATGAAGTGTTGTATTTGTTGAATTGTTTACTTTCCGATTTCGATGTAAACGGCGCTACGCTTTGGCTGGGTGAATTGCGCTGATTGGATGAGTTCGACGATGTCGGTTGGTATGCGTTATTAGATTGGTTGTTATGACGGTGACCGAAATTAATAGACCTCGGTATGGAGAACGGAAATGACGTATTTTGCACTGCATTCTGGTAGCTGGGTGGTGAAGGAGTGGTGCGTTCTGGTCCCCTGAAACAGTGAACAAATTTCACTGGGTGAAATACTGATACATGTGTTAAACTAAAAGAAAAAGGCATATATTTGAAGCCGAGGCTTTATTTATTTTTTGTTAAACAATTAAATTTTATACATTTTACTTTTTTTCATAAAAAAAAACTGCGTGAAAAATGTGATAACTTTTTAATTGAAACCCAATTATCCGAGTGAGAAAAGCTTAAAGTGTTATCACCATTCCACAGAGCTGTACCTGTCGAAACTGTCCCGGAAACCTTTGGCGAACGGATTGTGGTCAATCTTCAGCTGTGTAATCTAAAATAATGTGAAGAGTATAATGCATTTGTGGTCATATGCGATGCGTCGTGCGATAATGGGTCTTATTCAATATTTCGTCTGCATAGCCTCAGACCAACCCAAAAGTCTGCTCAGGAAATGGCTGTCCATTATACGGTCGCCCATGAGCTGGTGGTCTCGTTGTTGGACATGCGCAAATTTGAAGGCTGGTCAAGAGCTAAGCTGTCCGCCTGTTGCACAAGATCCATTTTCGCATGACGTGGTTCATATTCTTTCGATCAATAACAAAATTCAAGGATATGCTTTGCTACTGAAATAATTATTATGAGTCTAAGCATAGCCTATAAAACTTTGTATGTGTGCCGTGCTCCGTTAAAAAGGGTTTAATGCATGTGCGTAAAGTGTCTTCCCAGATTAGCCTGTGCAGTCCGCACAGGATAATCAGGGACAACACTAAACGCTTTTATGATATAATTCGTTTAAAGAATGTCTCGGCGGAAAGTGTCGTCCCTAATTGGCTTGTGCAGACTGCACATGCTAATCTGGGATGACACTTTACGCAAATGCATTAAACCCACTTTTCACAAAGCGCGGCTCTTTTATTTCAATGGTTTTCTGTTCGTCCGTGCCGGGGCTGCATAATAAGAGTTCCCGGAATCTGACAGACGCACTCCAACTAGATTACTTTCTTGATTCAAGAAAGTCGGTGCGACTTGTGAATTAAAGCAACAATGTCCACCGAACGGTATATTACTGTTTACTGAAAGGTTTTAGTTTGTGTGTGGTCGTGTATTTTGGGGGACAGCCAGAGCCCTGGAGAAACATTAACTGTTCAGAATGTTGACCACTAACTTATATCACATGCGCGTGAAGCTTTATGGCAAAGTCATATATTGGCGGCACGCTGGTCAATGTGGGAGGTCGATTCCCTCGTTGCCGTTCTTCCTTTTCATCTTTTGCATGATATTACAAGATTAGCATTAAATATGTTAAATATATATATCATACAAGTATTGATGCAAAGCATCAAAGGGCGTCGGGAATTTCAGTGTAAAAGGCATTCAATGAAGTTACATGGAACGATTTTTTTCTACTGTAAATATTAATATATTGGCCGATTATTTTAAACAAAATAGAAAAAGATACTGGTATAACCATTATCTATAATTTTGTGTTATAACCCCCAAATAACCATTATTTATGATGTGTTATAACCCCCAATTAACCATTATCTATGATTTTGTGTTGTAATTCCCAAATATTTCATAGTTCATTTTATTTACATTATTGTCCTTCTTTTACTGGCATCCGTGTGCAGTTTTCATTAATGGAACAGACCTGTGTAGGTTTTAAAAAATCTGCTTCATCTTGTAAGCGTAATTTCATATTTTTCTCAACTTCAAGGGGAGATGATTCTGAACTTATTTTACGTTGCTCATTTACGATAGGGGTTGAGTATTCATTGATATGAAAACACTGTAAAAGTTTGAAAAAAAATGAATGAAAACTGTAAATTGCATAAAGAAGCTGCATTTCACAATACTTTGAAAATCAGTAAAAGATCATAATAGATGTTTTGCTTTGATATTCATCATTTTCAATAGGGTTCGAGTAATACTGATATAAAAACACATAACAAGTTTGAAAACATTCAGACGAAAGTTGTGAAATCTTTTAAACAAGTGGAAATTGTTTATTGTGTCAAATTTAATAGAAAAAAAAACTGGACTTATTGTCCCGATGTTTCTCATTTAAATGAGGTAAAAATGCTTATTGATATGAAGACAGTGTAAGTTTGGAAAGAATCTGATAAAAAATGTTAACATAATCACCTAACCAAGAAGTTTTCACTTATTTTTAAATTCAAAGAGACATAATTCTGTAATTATGGTCCGATATTGTTCATATAGAGTTTGGATTGGGTCCTTATTGATAAAAAACCTGTGCAAGTTTGGGAACAATCGGATGAAAATTTTGGACTTCGAACAACGATTTCAAAATTTCTCAAATTGTAAGGAAGATAACTATGGACGTATGGTCGGATAAAGTGCCCATATTCGCCTGGATAGTAATAAGTGTCGCGCTTCGCGCTCTATATGTGGTTCATAAAAAAACTCCGAGGAGTGCTCGACTCTAGGGAAACGGGTTGCTGGTACACAGCTCCTCCTTGATAAGCAGCTGCTTCCTTTATCGCAACTCATTGTTACAATCAATAATACGTGTCGCGCTTCGCGCTCTATATGTGGAAGACATTTAAGTGATTTAAGAAAGTTTAATTAACGTTGTCACCACGCGGCATCCATTAATTTTATTAAAAATTTCCAATTGTAGTAAAATGGATTTTAAAATGTCTACATAAAATAAAGCTTTATTAAATTTATTAACCTGACTTAAAACAAATTGCCAGTCGCCGAACTGTTCCGTTCATGCCGGAACCCGGGATTGAACCGGGGGCCTTTAGATGATTGTTGCGTAAACAATTTCAGTCTAACGCTCTCCCAACTGACCTATTCCGGCTGACATCATTTATGTACTGCTAGTGTACCTTTTCGTACCACTACGCCTTCCAATAAACTTGCTTGCCCGATAGGCCGTCAAATATCGTATTATATTGATTCTCCACTAAATAAGCAAATTACAAAAACCACAAAATAAATATATTTTGATTATATTTTGTTTTTATACAAAACCAGAAAGTTTCGCGTATTTGCCCAGTCCCTGTAATCTTTCCCCTGTGATCAGTTGTGGATCAGTTATTAATTAAAGAAATTAGCTTTGCATTATTGGCAATAAATGTTGTAATAAATGTAATAGACACAAATGCAGTACTTATTTACACTAATTTACACAAAAAATCACCACTATGCAAGATATTCTTTAAACAAAAATATATATATTGATCCGTAAAATAACTTCTCCTCCCATAAGCGAAAAAAATGCATTACATACTAGTCGCCGCTCTCCAGAGCGACGCCAATAATAACAAATAGTTATAAAGCTCGGCATTAAATTAATGAAATCAAATCATTTTCTTCACTTACATCGGTGTTTTGGTAAGCGGTCACAGCAATGAACTGCGTTTCCGGAAACGAGTGTGTCTGCAAACTCTTCTGATCCTCCGGTGCGCATGCGTCAACTTGAATCACGTGGATACGAGGCTGGTACTTGTGCATGGAGTTGAGAATCACCTGAAATACATCAAGGTAAATCGGTATGACAACTTAAAAGGGGCAGTCAAACAGATTGACGAAAAAAGAAAAGTTCCAAACTACCGTCATGAAATGCTTTATATTGATAAATTAAAACATTGGATCTAAAAATCTCCAGTAAAAATCAAGAATAAAATGGGTGAAAAAGAAGAAGAAAAAAGTAATCCTGAATTACTAACCCTTGGAGTTCTGGAGTAAAAAAGAGTAAAAAGTGTCCCATTTAGACCACTCGGCTATCCATGCTCATAAAATGAGCGTTGTATTTTATACTTTATATAAGCAATCCCCGTAGTATCACAAAATATAGCGACAACAACTGAACTTTTCAAATTACTGAAAATGTGAAAACTTTACAACATTTTTTAAGTAATGTAATATACCTGTCGTGATATTTTACTCAATATAAACTAATAATTGTAAAAAAATACGGTATTTTAGAACGATTCTTCTTTCGTGATATATAGCAATCTGGTTGACCCAGATGAATGTTGTTATCTTTATGGTAGGTTTGCCAATAATTGACTCGCCATAGTAGTTTCTATACGATAAAAACAAAGTTCGTTTTGTTATTTCGGAATGTATTGTCAAATAAATTGTAATGAAATTACTGATCGCTTTGCCGTGTTGAATATGTGAAAAAAATTACTCTCGAGCTAGTATTTTGTAAAAGAAACAACAACAAAATATTTGCATTTTCAATTCAAACAATTCAATTGCAAATTTTTTTCTCAAATCTGCCCGACCAGTGTTCTGTTCATTTGCAAAGGCTGTAAAATATATGTTTATCGTACAAATACTTCGTTTCAAATTTACATTAAACATAACAATTCAAAATTGGAATTACTCAATGTTCAGTTTTTTTTCACAAGACAAGTGCTTAAACAGTTTTATTAAGCGGTAACGAGGAAGAAGACATGTACTAACAGTTGTAACTACCAAACAGCACAAGGCAAATATAGCATGCATACGAAAAAGTGACTGTATTGGTTAGCGACTCTTGTTTAGCACCGCCTGCTGCCCCGAGCAGCGAATAGAAGCTGATGGTATTATCTATGCTTAGATTGCAGCTTGTAGCTTTTGGATGGCGGTAAAATAAATAAAATCAGTTCACAATTGGTATTGTGGATTAACCATCCCTCTAAGATTAAATCAAAGCGCTGAAGGCACTGAAGTTGTTCTCTATTGCATGATTTAAGACGCAATTAATTCATTTTTCAAAATTAATCGCAAGTTTGAATGAACACACGCCATTCAAATTTATACAGAAAGAGTGTGTCATAACGAACGGGTCGAGATTTGTGTGCACTTTTTCATCCTATTTACTTTATAGAGATAACTTCGACAAAATAACAACAACATCGCCCTTTTTGGACGTTCTGAAAGCATAGAAATCATGATGAAAATGGTAATGAGAGCTGAATATAAAGACAATTTGCAACCACTATCATATTAAATGAATATTGCTGGAATATCGAATACTTATCTCACTAAGAATATCATTTCATGATGAAAATCCCGTGTACAAAACTTTACATTTGTGACACCATATACAAATTCAAAATATACAATAAGATAGTTGCTGAAAATCAATAAAAATAAATCTGCGAGCAATAGTTTATACTCACGAATTAGGTAGTCATAAAGACAGCCCTCTTAACCCGTACTTTGATGATTATGCATTACTTGTTACCCTAGCAGTTCACACGGTGTCAACAACTCTGACCTAAACATAGGTATAGAGCACTAATGCGCTTTTTCGGCGTAGCTGTTGTACCCAGTTTTTCACCTTGAATGACTTACTTAACGCCAGCAGACACGCATGAATATTTCCTAATATTTCAAAGGCTGATTTGAGATAAAACCTCTGAACTTTGGCTACATCACGGTGTCTGTGCTCAGCGCAAAGGATGTAGCATTGTTCAGTGTAAGAAATTCCGGACTACACTCTGTATGTTCAAACGACACAAATTGCGACCAAGTTACAATTACGCGTTAAAACCCAGAATTTCAGGGTACTCGTTCACTTAATCGTCCGGGGAATATACGATTAACTATCGATAAACACAGTTTTGTTTTCAAGACGAGAAAACAAACATTACCGAAACAGTATAGTGTCACGATAAGAGGAAAATAGTTTAATTATCCAACCACAATGTTTGCCGAACTCGCTCAGAAATCGTTCTGGAAATCGTTCCTGAACGCCTTGATAGGCTGCCCTTGCATACAAGTTTGCTTTTTTGAATTCAATTTTGTATCGAAAAGCAATGTTCTTCAATGTGCCATTTTCAATTCGCAATGAGATTTTTAATGACCCTCGTTATGCGAAAATGGGTCTTATTCCATATGCGCCCATCATATGTATAGCCCATTCGGCCTGCGCATCTCTCAGTCTGGTCAGGAGAAACATAATAAGACCATAACACATTGAGTGATTTTATAGCAAACAGCATCGCCTCTGACCAGACTGCACAAATGCACATATTGGGTTTAAGATACGCTGGCCGAAACGCATGACGCGGCTATGAAAGTGTGATTTAAATGTGTCGAAAGAAAACTGCGTTTAAATAAAAAATTAACATACGATATATTTCGATAGTGAAGAAATATACTCATAATAAGGCATGTGAGTACACATATGATGTGAACTACCGTTGTATAATTTCATCTACTTACACTGAATTGTGGTTTGGCACTGACAACACACATTTCATGCGGTGAATATGCGACTTACAAGTGAAAACAAACACAATAGTTAAACCTTTGTTTTCAGTTTATTTATTTAGAAACGTAAATTGCAAACTTTATTTCAAAGTAAGCATTTACCTTTTAAAATGATATTTCTTGTTATATTTAGTTCTTTTTTAATATTCAGTTTTAGCGTTTATAAAGCATTTTTGAGGTTGTCTATAGTATACATGTAGTAATTGGTGTACTCAGGTTCAACGTTTTATAAATTGAGAACTGTGAATATAAACAAGCTTTACATTCTACTATTGCGTTGGTAGCACCCCGTAAATACAAATGATCGCCGCTATATGTTAAGAACAAAAAAACGTTTCTCGTAAATATCAAATTTAACCCCGCTGAAGAAGCATGAACGAGATTACGAAAAGATATTTATTGGTATATTTATTTGTTGTTTTTTTATATTCGGTTTTAGCGATTATGAAGCATTATTGTTGTAGTCTATCGTATCCCTGAAGTTATTTTTGAACTTATGTTTAACGTTTTATAAATTGAGAATATAAACAAGCCAAACTTATACTATTGCGTTGTTTTCCAGAATCTATTAATAGCCTCGGAGTATGAATGACCTGCACTACGTCATTAAGAGGCAACAGTAAGTGGACTATTTTAATTATTCATAAATAATTAAATAATTTCTTCCGCGACACTTATAATAAAACAATTGTTTATTGATTCTTTTCTATATAAGCTCCGTTCACAAATATTCCATTTAACATGATATTCACATAACGTTTCCATTTGTGAATGAATATAGTTGGAGAACTCAAACCTCTTGCATAAATTATACAACACTTTATCGCGCGGATATGGCAGGTGTGGCGGGTAGTAGGCTTTCCGAAGATAAGCCGAACTGACTTCAAATTTTCAGTAACAACACTAGCTCTTCGCTACGAGAACAACTAACAAAACAATAACGAACAGCAATAAAGAAACATCGCACTGACCAGTCCTGTCTTGTTGTAGGTAAAGTATCGCACCAGATTAAGCTGTCCGCACAGGCGAATCCGGGATGACAACATACACTTTTATTGTAACTTTGTTTTAACGAAGTTTCTCTTAGCAACATTTAAGCTAACGTGGAAAGTTATGTCTCTGAATAGCCCGTGCGGACTACACATAACACACACGAAATAAAGCCGGTTTTCACAGTTCAAAGCTCATATCAAACACTGACCTGTCCGGTCTCGGCATTCTTGTTGTTGGTAAGTTTCAGCTTACTGAAGACGATGTCCTGCTTCATCCAGTGGGCGCCAGAGTTGGGCGAGTCCGGGTGAAGATAGACACGCCCATCTGTGGGTACACAAGTCACATGGTTATATGAAACTCGATCTTGTAAAACTTGGATTAAATGCATGTGCGTAAAGTGTCCTTCCAGATGAGCCTGTGCATTCTCCACAGGCTAAACATGGACGACACATTTCGCTTTTATGGATGTGATCGTTTAGAGGAAATATTTTCGAACCGACAATTCATATTAGGTGTAAAGTGTCGTCCCTTGCGCTACACTTTACGCCCTTGAATTAAGTTTTCACATGACAAGACTTAAAATAACTAAGGATAAAATGACGTGGGATATTTTACATGGGATGAGATTAATCAATTGCATTACTAATAATATGTTTACATCAACATTCGCACTTATCTGTAAAGTAAGCATTATTATCACTTGTAAATGAAGGTCGGAAGCGTTACAATTTTTTCTGCGATGTCATTTACAAAAATTTGTTTTTTTGGCAGTATGACGTCTGCCAATTATATTTTCGAATGGGTTATTTCCAGAATATCTGATAATCAATCAAATAAAGGTTATTAGATCACGGATGCAATATATTTTTGTCTTGCTATAATTTCGAACTTTTTGCAAGATTTTGGTATCGTTAGTCACGTGATATCCATATAATTGACTTGAATAATATTGTGAATTAATTTACATATTATTTACATGCCCGGAACAGGCTGTATAACACTAATACGGACAGGTGCTTTACCGAAACCTATAATTACATACAGAGTTAGACAAGCAAATTGTCGAGAACAATTGTTTTCAAGTTGCAGTTATCATTATATCGGTCACTGCTATTTATGAAAGGTATGAAACATGTGAATGCTGTAGCAGAGTTGTGATTAAAACAGTTCGTGTTTCCATGGTTACCAATCAGTGGCAGTTAAAGCGATTACACTTACAGGTATATCTGCGACGCTTTTGTCATCACACGAAACTCTCGTGATTTCGTGGTCTATTTAAAGAGCTGGATTGGCACGCTTCTTCTATTTGCACTCAACCCTTCTATATTCATATCATACTTTTAGTTTTATATATCTAACTGTGTGAAACATGTTTATATTTGCCTAGTACGAATTTGAAACTCAAAACAATGGTCGAATCTTTATTGTTATACTGATTATGCACACTTCCGGTTCCCATTATATGTTTGTATTTCAATTGACTCGTTGGGTTGTGAATTTTAATTGGAATCGTAGAAAATAGTTCAAAGACGTATAAAATAGTTTAGATAGCAATAAGTTGTACATATACAAACTCTTTTTTTATCGCGTACATTGTATGTGTAAATCCTTTCTCCCATAAAAAGCAAAGTGAAAATGGCTATGTTCAAACTGCATAAAACCAGAACAGCTTGCGAGCAACTCGCAGTCTGTTTGGGTTTTATACTGTTTGCTGTCCGTCGGTATCTTAGGGTTGGATATGAAGCCTTCAAAACTTTTATCTTGTAAGACAGGTCTTTAATTAAATTTAACTTTCTTAAGGGACTACACATGCGTGAAAATACGTATCTAAGTGGTAAATGGTTAATGCATGTCTATCAATTATGACTCAAGATTAGAAAAAATCTGCAGTTCTATACGGACATTCCTGTCACTGCCTCTAACATATATCGACTAATTATACAACCAAAATTGACCACTCGGACGCCACACCAACAGCGGGAGCATGTGTCATTTTCTTACTTCAATAATTAAACATCATCGCGATGAGTGCCATATTTACATCTAACTTAATTTGTTACGACATTAATGAAAGCACTGCGAACGGACCGTGGTGACGAAATGACCGGCCGCAAGATTGCACCCGCTGAGTGTCACACGGTCAAAGTATATTACGGTTTGTTAAAATATCATTAAGTGAAACGTCTTTTCCCAATAGGTATTGTTACACATAAAATATTTCGGCGTAAAAACGATGCAATAACTACTACGTATAATATAGAATTAAAACTTAAACAAACAAAAACTTGCGCATGTGCGAGTGCACTTGATTGCAAATATTGTATAAAAGTACATTATCATGGGTCATGTGTGTAAAGGAATGCAATATTTTAAAGGCAAAGAAAACAAACAGTTGTTGAATTTGTAGTTGGTACATGTATTGTTGTTATTGGCGGTGTTGTTGTAAATGTAAGTCTTGCTGCTGCGATGTTGCTGCTGGTGATGGTTGCCAAAGTTGACATTGTAGTAAGTGTTGTTTTTGTTATCTGACGTGTTGTTATTTGTTTAGTGTGGTTGCTGCTGTAGTGTCGACTGTGGCTGTGGTGCTGATACTGGTGCTGACTCACTCTGTGGCAGCTGCTCCGCCTGACCGCAAGGCACCCAGTGTCCGTTCTGGAACTTCCAGTGACTGTTGTCCGCAAGCACGATGTCAACAAACACGTTGTACTGGGAGTGGGGATCGAGTCCCGTCAGGCTGAACTGAAGGGTTGGGAACATCCGCCTGAAACATACACGCAGTTTTCATGTGTGTGTACTTCGAAGTTAATTTACAGGTTAATCAGCCTCTTGACGTGTACATGCATTTTGATTGACATACCCGTGTGACCTTCCAGTTGTGTCTTGTTCTGTGAAAGCTGGTCATAATGCATGTGCGTAAACTGTCGTCCCAGATTAGCCTGTGCAGTCCGCGACACTTTCCGCTTAAATGGTATTTTCCGTTTAAAGAAGTCCCTTTTTACCGAAAATCTAGTTTAAGCGGAAAGTGTCGTCCCTGATTAGCCTGTGCGGACTGCACAGGCTAATCTGGGACGACACTTTACGCACATGCATTAAGCCCAATTTTCTCAGAACAAGACAATTATTTATCTTTAAGACCAGTGCACGTTTGCCAATGAGACCTTCATGTGCAGGTGTGGACCACATTTTGCTGTACACTTACAATCCTAAAAAGCGATGGGTAAATTGTAACATGCATCGCTCAATCGACCAGAGCCTGGTTGCACAAAGCTCAGCTCACAACCGTTTATTTTTATATCAAGTCACCAACCCATTTAAGCCTAATGGACTCTCCATCCTTCTAAATTGGATCAATGTATTTCCAAAATAAGGGATGTATAGTTTATTTATTTCTATATTTAGAATTTAACTTACAAAATTATTTCAAGCAAACAGCGCACACCCTGATGAGACGCCGCATCATGCGGCGTCTCATCTGGGTCTACGCTGTTTGCCAGGGCCTTTTTTCTAGACGCTAGGCATAAATGGGTTAATGCAACGTAATTGTAATTCCTTTAATATATGTGTCCATTGTTATGCAATCTCCGAATAATGTGCACCTGATTGATAATAAAATTGATATGAAAAATTAATTCTGTTTGTGTTTGAATTTTAGAGACTGTAACCTTAACTGGCCGTTTTAGTATTGAACCACCAGGCCCTAGAAAGTAAGTAACTGTTTAAATTAATTACCGAGGCATGTGTCTTTATCTCAGCAAAGAAACATGTACGTATTTCCACTATCACATTTAGAGTAGAAATAGGTATGCATGCTTAAGCACAAATAATTGATATAACCATTTTCAATGAGTAGTTATAAATGAAAATAATATTGATATAATACTTTATCTGATTGATAAATTCATATTCAAAATAGTTTATTAATTACGTCATTTAAAACGTTATAATACAAATAATATTGTTTTAATGAGTTATCTTCCACATATTTGGGAATATGGCTGTACGCGAATGACCATGCTTTGAGGAAAATTCGGAGATAGGTTGTCGTGTTGTTGTTGTTTTTTCACCAACATTTTCTTCTGAGTTTTCGGTGAAAACATTTTGTTAAAGATGATATATTTTCATGCGTATTACTGCACTGATTATGATTATAATAATTCAAAGGGGAACATTCCGAAATACTACTTTCTTTCGTAATATTTTTCTATAAACAATATGTTTTCATTTGTTTGAACGCGTATATAAATTTTTTTTAAATAATTTACGAATTCAGTCTAAATAATTAAAAAATAATAATGTATACATAAAAATTACATACACTTTTATACTTAAAATAACACAACAACGACAACTTATTGGTCACTATGGAGAAAAAACATTTGAATGTTGTGTTCAAAAATTTATTATTGAATAAATGTCTTTTTAATATTTACTGAAGGAATATTTTGTTTACAGAAAGTGCGTTATCCTCAAAATAATAATATTTATATTGCCGCGCTCTGTCAAAAGGGGATTTAATGCATGTGCGTAAAGTGTCGTCCCAGATCAGCTTGCGTATTCAGCACAGGCTAATCAGGGACGACACTTTCCGTCTAAACTTTAGTTTTGCTATGGAGAGACTTTCTTTTAAACGAAAAGTATCATAAAGTGGAATGTGTCGTCCCAGTTTGCACGGGCTAATATGGGGCGACACTTAACGCACATGCATTGAATCGCTTTTTCACAGTGCACGGCCCTTATATAAAGTTTAAAAACGCATAACTAAGTGAACTGTAAAATAAAAATACTTACAATTCAAATATTTCATTAATGTCGATGACTTTGTATACAAATCATTAAGTAAAAGACAGTCTAGTTTTGTTTTTTTCCATTTTTAACTCTACCAATTTATTGTTTTCAGTTATTTAGAACTGTTTCTTTTTTCCCACGACACGGGTGTCGCCAAAGGAGCGCATAGGGGCGGATAATTTTCTTTGATTCCCTGGGAACGACTGTTCCCTGGTGGCCGATATTTGTGACGGGTCTTTAGAAGGGTCGTGCAACTCGTTCTAGCAATGCCGAAACCGCGAAACACATACATATCTGCTAATATTTTAATAATGCTGTGTTTCACACACCACGAACTTATATCTATTATTGTACACAAGTATATTAGCAGTTAGTTTGCACATAGTTTTGAGCGTGAAATACGAAGTATTGGTATTTTGGTATATTGTTACAAAGCGAAATCCGTCGACCAAAACATTTTGAAAAAAATCACAAACGGAATAATAAACGCAACAACAATAACACTAATGATAATAAATAAAAATAAATAATAATAATAATTATTATAATAAAAATATAATAATAATACTAATTATTATTATTATTAATGATAATAAATCATAATAATTATTATAATAATAATAAAAATAATTATTAATAATACACGAATAATTAAAAATGTAATAATAATAATAACATGCGTTTTTAACACTTATGCATTACGCACGGGAACCATCAGGCCGGCGCGCGAACTACCAACGTTTACTTACGTTTGTCAATGTTCAAAACCACTCAAGTGGGTCTACGCAAAAATACGATAAAATTTAAATCAAATAAAAACTCGATCGACGAATTGTTAACGTGCTTCAACTTTTATCTTCTTTCGATGACCGCATGATGTCTTTTGAAGACATGCTGTCAATTTGCGAGTAATGCAAGTTAGTAAATTGACGTCTACCGTAATGCGAAAAGACACGTTTTGTCTCTCGACAAATTTCAAAATCAATTTCCTGCATGTTCGACGTACGATGTGCACACGGTGTACATTACACTTTTTTTACGCAAAACCTATCTTAAGTTGCCGTGGTGTAATGGATATGATGTCCGTCTAGGGTTCGATCCCCACTGTGGGAACGTTCTTTAGATCTCTCTCCCCCACTCCACCCCAAATATACCAAGTACTGGCTCTTGTCCATGAAACGTACTCAATAGCGTTTCAATAAGACAGAGGATTTCGATTCAATCGAGCTAAAATATGCAGGTTTATAGGAACCTTTTCACAGATTTTTGCAAGTTTTGAAGTTAGTCATTAAATGCTTTATATTGATAAACGTAAAAATTGGATCTAAAAGCCCCAGTTAAAAAATCACGAATAAAATTTAAAAAAAAGAAAAAAGTAACCCTCAGCAGGGCGCGAACTACTGACCCCTGGTCAGGGTAAGAAGTCTACCAATTAGATCACTCAGCCATCCTTTCTTATACGATGAACGATGTATTTTATACTTTATGTGAGCAATCCTCGTAGTTTCACAAAATATAACGACAACAACAGAACCCTCCAAATTATTCAATCGTTTCGCTCTACAACGCTTTATAATTTTCAGGTTTTTAAATAGTAAAAAAATGCATACATTTTAGAGCATGGTAAATGTTCAGTATTACTGTTCCCTCACAAAAATCATAACGAAAACGAAAATTTGCGAATCTGAAACAACTTCTTTCAATTTTGTCAATTTACCAAATAAGCCACTGCGCCATTGTCACTTGAGTCGGTTGCGGCGACCTTGCGACGGATAATGACGCACGGGCGTTGTTCCGCCGACATACGTTTTCGACAAAAATCTTTTGCGCAATGATGTAATCCGGTTACGACCGAAGTTTAAGATCATGCTGAAATGTGTGAGACCAATTAGTGGAAATAAAGGCATAATTAAGCATAAGAGTCTTCAGTGTTGAAATCAAACAAGACCCGAAAAGCAAAGATAATCCGTATTAGCCGTAAGAAGCAATTTCACAGATTGTGTATGAATATCAAGCAATCACATTCATTCGCACCTCGTTAAAGGGAGTCTATTTATAATTATATTTATCATATTTATAATTATAATTATATATTTTTAAGCGTACAATTCTCTAGTATATTATGGCGTGCAATTTTATTTCGTCCATATTACATATTTTTCAGGGTTTATTGCACATAATTTAGGGGTAAAGACTTTATTATTATTGTATACCATGTTTTTAAGCATAAGCTATGATTTATATTCCTTATATAAGAAATTCAAAAGAAGCTTTGACGAAAAACATGAGTTTACGTATTTTGCTTTATATATCATCAGACATATTTTTGGTAAACCCAAACATTCTTTTTTTTAAATTTTTGGGGAGGTCATAGTTGTTCAAAAGCTTTTTATGAAACTAAATACTATTTATGCCATCGAAAACAATAAAACATCACTTGAATGAAAATTGTTATTTTGCTTATCTTTTAAAATACATAAACCAAACAAAAGTACGTACACGCGTAGCTAATGTTTTGAAAAAAAGAAAGCGAGAACTGTTTTCTTTTGTTTGTCAGTCCGGAGAGAAGAAGTGTTGGTTAATGGGCTTGCTTATTGTTGTCGATTATACATGCGCCGTGCTCTGTGAAAAGGGCATGTGCGTGAAATGTCGTCCCAGATTTAAGGAAAAAAAATAAGCCGTAAATGTTATATAAACATATCTGTATAAAGTCCACAATCTTTTAGTTTCATGTGACATAACAGTTATTTATAATGTATTTAAATATATCAAAGAAACTCGTGTAATAAGGAATGCGATTCTAAATTATTCAGTTCAATAATTTCATTACCGCGTTGATAGTTAATTAGTATGTGTATTCGAAAATGTCTGTTTTACGTTATGTTATGTATTTTGTTATACATAGTTACGTGACAAAAAATAATATGTATACTTTAATATGGAGACGATGTACTTGTGTATTAGTCTGAATAAACTGTCTGTCTGTCAAATAATATTAACCTGTGCAGTCCGCATTTTTCGCTTTTATGATATTTTTCGTTTCAAGAAAGTCTGTTCTAAGCAAAAATCAAGTTTAGGAAGAAAATGTCGTCCCTGATTAGCCTGTGCGGACGTTTTTCAAAATTCAACAAACCTATTTAATTAGGCATTTATATATATTAATACAGTAATGCTGATGCATAGTTGTTGCTGTTTAGCAGTACAAAAGCGTTAAAATGATTTTAGTTTTAGTGTTGTAAGGCTCCAATATTGCCTTGAACGCAACAGAAAGTATTTGTGATGTGTTGCTATTTTTGTCGTTGACCAGTTTTTATCTTGTTTATTTGTAGTGTGCGCATGTGTACTGCTAAATGTCATAAACTTAGATACTATCTTAATTTATTTTCCGTTCGAACCAAGAAACCATATAAGATTTAGAGCACTGTCAAATTGAACGAAAAACACAATATGACAGTTTACGTAAACGAATGGTTTGGTGGACCCTACAATAAATAAATCGCCCGTATGTGTGAGAACACTCACCTGCCCTGCTTCGTAATGATCATCTCACACGTGTGTTGATGGAACTTCGCCCAGAGTTCCCGGTTACACAGGTACACGCAAACGCTCCCCTGAGGATAGAACCCCATGCCCCCGGGCATGCCAGGAACGCACCCCATCGGCAGCATCCCGGGGGGTGAGTGGCCTATTGCGGGGGACATGGCGCCGTGGTAGTACGGCTGGTTGGCGCCGAACGATTCTGGGTACATCGGCATGGTGTAGACGGCGCTCTGTCGCTGAAAGGGTACCGGATATAGCGCGCTTCCTCCATTGTAGCCGTGTTTTGAATAGTCCGGTCCGCTGGCAAAGTTTTGAAAACCGAGTGAATATTGCGATTTTTGCGGGAACATCGGGTACTTCTTGCACGCAGCGTATGTCGGATGCTCCTCTTTTCCGACTTGCGAAACTGCGGCGCTCTGCTTGCGGAAGGACAGGAATTCGTCGTGAGCCGACTGACCGTCATCCTCTTCTGGTTCGCGCACGATTTGAGAAGCGGCGACACTTCCGCCACTTCCTATCTGCTCGTAGACCGCATCGGAATTCGCCACCCCGGAGTCCGAAGCGGATTGATAATTACATTCGTAGCTTTTAAAGTTGGGAGAAATGCTGTTGTATCCGCTATGTCCGGTATATGAATCCACACTCGTGGAATACCTTCTTAAGTCCGTGTAAGTTGAAAATGAATTATTCATGGGTATTTCACAGTTTATACCCTCGGAGCGCAACATTTTTGATGATTTTTTTGTGTATTTATCGAGACTGACACTGTTCACAGATAAGTGTCGTTCCTGACTAAGATACACAAAAAATGTGCAAATAGTTCTCAACACCAGTCCATCAGCCCGCGAATTCGCCACATGCAAAGTATGTTTATAGCGTATATTTTGAATATATGTGCAAAACTTATCCAAAACTGCGAAGTCGCTATTCAGACACCAATGCTGTTTTTATTTAAGATATAAAACGTAAAAGGTTATGCTAAAGTCATTCTGCCTTTCTATGCATGCTTTGAAGTTATATCAGAATTTACAAAAATCATATATGTACATAAATATTCCTTTTTTGCGGCGTTTAAAGAAGGACGTAATCGGACACTTGATTCTGATTGGTTCACAACAGGTACGCAGACCATCGTCGCTACTTGACCGATGTTTTGAGTCACGTGACCTAAGCAAATTACGGTAAGTGCGAAAAACAAAGGTAGCGCTATTGAAAACACAAATTGGTCTCTTTCGACGGTCAATATTTGATGAAAAGAGTTTTCGTACCTGTTTTTATAGTAATTGGATTCGGTGGTCATTTGATGGCAGATTACTTCGCGGATCCGCAAAATGTTTATTCTTGTTGTTCAATGATTGCAGGTGATTAGCTGCCATGACTGCGGTTCGCAGCATGGACAATGGTCGCAGTGGTTAGTGATTAATTTAGCCGATGAAGTTCTAATAATGTTCCCCGCACATCTCGCGGCGCTTTAGCCAGGGTGACACGCGGGCGCACGCTTGTAAATAAATTTCCGGAGACAAAATGGAACTTGGCAAGTGTTGTCTAACTCGTGTGCTCATTAAGAAATGTTGATATTAAATCAATATTACATGAATTTGACCGTTTTCAGACTCTCTGTGCAGTAATCAAATCAATAAATCCATATCAGTTTGAAAATGCGACCGTGGTAAAAAAAAATATTATCTGTCTGTTTTATTTGCATTGAAAACACACACACAACTTTTTCAAAATGCATGTACATGTATATTAAGACAGTCACTGCACTCACAATTAGTAAGTTTATGTGTCAGTGAATATACCGAACATACGATGACGACAACGGCGATGTTGTTGTTGTTTTTATAATGAGTTTATGTCCATTGAATTAAAACAGTACGATTTTAAAGCTTTGGTAAATGTTTGATCGATTATATTTTTAATAGCTCTTTTTTCAGTCATATTCTCTAGGTTGTGTCGCAATATCTCATCGAGCTAACAATAATGCGTTTAGAAAGAGTATATTAAGATAAAAACAAAGATGTATAAATAAATTGCACATCATAATACATATTTTAAAAAGATTAAAACAAACATGAACAACGAATACCCAATTTGTTTATGTTTAGTTATTGTAAAAAAAATACATGGTTTAATATGTTAATTTGGATAATAACGGAAATCAATAGTCGCACAGACCAATGTGATACTATCAAACTATACATGTATGTAGTCGTTTATACGTTGTGAAAACAGCTTATTAACAGAATGGATATATTTGAAGAAGAATGTAAGATACACGCGTCAAGATCTAAAAAACAAAATATATGCGCCTCGCTCTGTGAAAACGGTGTTTAATGCATGAGCTTCAGGCGTCGTCCCAGATAAGCATATGCAGGCAAATCAGGTATGACACTTTCAGCTCAGAAGAGACTCCTTAACAAATTAAAGCAGAAAGTGTCGTCCCTGATTACCATGTGGAAACTGCACAGGCTTATTTGGACGACACTTAACGCACATTAATTAAGTTCTGTATTTCCTGAGCAATGCTTATATGGACGACACTTAACGCACATTAAGTAAGTTCTGTATTTTCTGAGCAATGCTTATCTGGACGACACTTAACGCACATTAATTAAGTTCTGTATTTCCTGAGCAATGCTTATCTGGACGACACTTAACGCATATTAAGTAAGTTCTGTATTTCCTGAGCAATGCTTACATAAAATATGCTTGATATTGTGCATGAGTTTACAACCGTAACTCTTATAAATATAAAGGATTTGTACAAGGACGAACGTTCTTCACTACGTATTCGAATAGTCAAAGATAAAAGTGCGCTGGACGCTCTTTGTGGAATTGCTTTTAGAAAAAGTATTTCTGGAAAATAATTTGCGATTTGGTTTACTTAATTACTTTCCTTAATTGCTTAAAACCGTTACACACACAATATAAACAAGACAAACAATCAGTTAATTCCCAACAAAAAGTTGTTGAGACAGTGGACTGAAAATTACAAGTTTGTGCATACACATGTGTTGATACAATAACTAAGAGTCGTTGACACATAAAAATACGATCAACACTATTTGAATCGGTATACTTGTAGATAGTTGTTCGAATTGTCTTTCCTGCTGTAACTGCTCACGTATATCGTTTGCGATTTCGGACAGTAGCACACGGACCAAGGGCCAACAAGCCCGTCCCTTGGGCCTAGGACCACGCCCACTTTCTCGCACTCAGTCGTCATGAGATGCACATTATTTGTATGGCGGCTACATATCAAAATGTGGCCATCACCGGTTGATGTCACACCGCGAGGCCAACGTAGCTCCGAGTCAACGTAAGTCTTTACAGTTTCCCCTTCCGGCGATATCTTTAGAACCGTGTTGTTCCAGTAGTTGGTAATGAATATATAATCTTCGTGAACTGTCAGGTAATCTGGCCACGTTAATAGTGGAGCGCCCTGCTGGTCACGTGTCAAGCGCTTTACGACCACGCCATCTAGCGTCATGACGTCGATCCTAGACGGTGACGTAAATAGAAAGGAAACGTATAGTTTTCCATTCAGGAAGTCAATGCATTCACATTTACCGTCAACGTAAAGCGAAGTCAGTTCGTCGAACGTGTTATAATAGCGCG
>NC_068368.1:66071761-66086761 GCF_020536995.1 Dreissena polymorpha | reverse complement strand
TCATGACGCTTGATGGCACGGTGTTGAAAGTCTTGAAGCGCGATTCCGAAGGGAACCCGCTATTTACATGGCCCGACTACCTTACCGTCTGGAAGGATCACATATTCATCTCCAATTACTGGAACAGCACTGTTCTGAAGCTGACAACAGAGGGCGCGGTTGTGTCATCTTATCACGACGCCGGTCTCCGGTGGCCCAGGGGTGTGATCTCCACGGGTGACGGGCACATTCTCATCTGCAGCCGCTACACGAACAACATCCATATTATTACAGACGCGGGTGTAAAGGTGGGGATACTTCTTTGCGCCAAGGACGGCTTGGAGCGGCCGTGGTCGCTCTGTTATTGCCCCGCAAGTCGACGGCTTTACGTCAGTAGCTACTCCCCACAGGAGAAGCACGGGAACTACATCCGGGTTTATCAGTTTAAAGATCCGGAAGAAACTAATGTTACGTAAGCGATTGTAAGATTTGCCGAACAAACGACTATGGTTTCAATGGCGCTAACAACTTAAAGGAAAGCGCGAGAGCGAGATAAGTTGTTACATCGAAAACAACTCATCCTGGTTTTAAGGTTTATGGTGATCATGAGGCGCGGTGGGAAATTGAAATAGTTCATGCTTAGACCGGAAGTCGGAAGTGGTCAGTCGTCCCTAGTCATGTAGGATTAGAAGAAAGCAGAGTGTTGAGCGTGTAGTTTACATATATTAGGTAAATATTTCAATCAGTGTAATATGAGTTAGTATTGAACCCTTTATATTGATTTCAAATATTGCAAGAAACACTTTAAGAGCAGCAATTATATTCACGTTAAATGATCGTGTTATTCATGCTGAACACGCTTTTATAAACGTGCAACATCAATTATGTACTTACCGGTAATTACAAATGAGCCACGATCTGGGTAAACGGGGCTTTAGACATATGCTACATTTTAACTTGTGTAATCCGCGCAAAGTGTATTCAATGATTAGCTTGAGCGGACTTCACAGGCTATTCTTGGACGACAATTTTTGCACATGCATTAAGGCCCGTTTTCCCAAAGCGAGGTTCAAATTGATCAACGCCAACACAACAGTGAATACATGTGCACAGGCTCCGCCATGATTACTAGTTTATGCCGATGGACAATTTTAAACTGGTACATTCATGTGCACGGATATCTCACTAACCTTTGTCTCTCCTGATGTTTTTTTTAGTTTTATGCACGTACATCTGCATTAATAGAAATGTTGTCATAATCTGCTAATTCTTAAATTTTGCATTTCTTCAGATTCGGCCATAGCACACGTGCGTTCTTTTGAGTTCCGATACTCGGGATCAGCAGACGAAACTCTGGATCAGCAGACGATACTCAGGATAAGCAGATAATTTATTAAAATACGGAGGATTGCGGAGAAAGTCGATGTATCACGATTGGTCCGATCAGCAGTCGGGCAGACGATTTATTACAATACGGAGGATTGCGGAGAAAGCCGATTTATCACAATTGGTCTGATCAGCATTCGGGCAGACGATGTATTACAATGCGGAGGATTGCGGAGAAAGTCGATGTATCGCGATTGGTCCGATCAAGAGTCGGACAGACGATTTATTACAATATGGAAGATTGCGGAGAAAGTCGATGTATCATGATTGGTCCGATCAGTCGGATGTGTATTCATCATACCAATCATACCAATCATACCAGCGGGTTAAAGATGTATTAAACCAAAATAAACTTATAACAACAAAACTATCGGTCCCTGGTGCGAAAGTCTGTGTAGTGGCGATTAGGTGTCACTGCGTTCTGTGTTCCGTGTTCGTTCGACGATAATAGCGAATTGGAACCGTTAAACTGTGCTTATCCGCCTTTGAGTGTTCGTTTTGCATAGTGCATGTTACTATACACATGGTCGTATAAGAATAAAGACTACCACGGTCTTAATAACTTGAGGCTGTTGTACAGGGAGTTGGTGGTTTGTACGAGTAAGGTTTGTGACAACGGCAGCGGCAACACATTAAATGAGTCGTGTTCTGAGAAAACTGGGCATAATGCATGTGCGTAAAGTGTCGTCCCAGATTAGCCTATGCAGTCCGCACAGGCTAATCAGGGACGACACTTTCCGCCGTAAGGTGATTTTCCGTAAGGAGGGACATCCTTAAAACTAAAGATACCATAAAAGCGGAAAGTGTCGTCCCTGCTTAGCCTGTGCGGACTGCACAGGCTAATCTGGGACAAAACTTTACGCACATGCATTAAGCCCAGTTTTCTCAGAACAAGACTCAAATGTTTAGTTGACAAATAATTTTGGTGTTTACACGTTCTACGCATTTTGGTAAGAAATAATTCTAATACAATGCTTGCTAATCTGTACATAGATAAAGAAAGTTCCCGTCGTAGAAATACTCGTCAACAATGCAGGAATAAATCCCGAACCGGAGAACAGCATGACGAATTTCAAGTTACATTAGTACACCAAATCATTGAAGAATAATAATGAGCTGCGCCATGGGAAAACAGGACTAAAGGCATGTGCGTAAAGTGTCGTCTCAGATTAGAATATGCAGTTCGAACAAGTTAATCAGAGACGACAATTTCCGCTGTTATGGTAGTTTTCGTGTACAAGAAGTCTTTTCAGCGGAAATATGTCTTAGGCGGAAAGTGACGTTACGCATTAGCTTGCATACAGTTAGGTTTTCCGAGAGCGCAGCTGAAAGATTTCGCATAGGTTTTTATCGGAAATTAGCATCTCTTTATATACTACAATCAATATACTGTTACTTAAAACCAAATCAAAACAGTACAATTTTGATCCATCTTAATCTTATGGATTATTATTTTAACTCTACATTAATGATCAGCGACCTCTACCAGCCCATTCATTTCGATAAACTGGTTGTGATTCATTGAACATTTAAACTGTTGTTTAATCTAAAGATTACGTACCAGTATTTTATTGTGCTTCACTCCACGATCAAAAATGGTGTATTTTTCTTAACAGTTGCTTCCCCTGACTAATAATTTAAGCAATTCAGCCATTATTCAAATATGCCTTTTGTGCGCATGCGTGTATGCAATATTTCGATTATTTTCTTCGAATGCTATCTTCTTACATAAAAGCTGAACTTTTGGGGTGATTTTGTTTTATTTTTTTGAAGATTTGGGGGCTTTTATGAATGTTCATTTTTGAAATATTGTGTTCTAACGGTGTCTGCTTTCATGAACATTGTGTGACAAGTATCAATTATTTAGCCGTAACAGTATATCTCTGTGCTAATGTTTTGTTTTTAGATTTCAGAGGACAACAATTTTTCTTAAAATTTATACGATACTTTTTTGAAGTAATAAAGATATATCAAGAAAACTGCTGGCTAAGTTGGTTGTCTTAATATGGGACCCTAATGGAAAAATATTTGAGGAACCATACCACAAGTTCGTTAATAATATTCAAATTAGAAATAAACAATATAATCATCAGTGCGTAAAGTTATGCTTGCCATTTAAAAAATATTTTTTTCATTAATACGACCTTATAGTAATTCCAATTAAAAGAATCCTAAAGAAAAAAAAACTAGACATCAAAGTAAATTTATATTTTTTTTTATTTCGTTGGTTTGGAACTATCGTCTAGCTTTCCCGAGAATACTCATATATATATTTACAGTCATCAATAGAAGTTTAGTTTAAACCTATTTATTATTGCTCGATTGTATTTATAGTACTTACTACTTATTTTAAACTCTCTCGAATCCGTGAATTGGGCCAAGAACCTGTACTTGGTGTCTTTGGGGGAGGTCTTAAGAACGCTCCCACAGGGAGATCGAACCTGTGATCTCCCGATCGCTAGGCGGACACCGATTCCATTACACTACGTCGACCTTTTATAGCGTGTTCGAAGAGCAGCCGCAGGCTGCTCTGAGCGAGCTATACGGTAACACGTGTATTTGACTGTAGATCTACTGCAGATCTACAGGATGTTGTTTTGAAAAGTTTGGTATCTGCGTGCGCAATATCCGATCCGGATATCCGAACCGGAAACCGGAACTGGAAATTTTCGAAGTAAATAACCGGCGTCTCCTGATTGATCATTATGATAAAACAGATAAAAGTGATCAAATTTACGGCTTTTAAATATTCTAAAATTCATTTCTGTATTTATTGTGACTATATTTCGAATAACGCATCGGCATTCTTCGTGTAAAACAGTTGTCTTCATTCCCTGAGTTCCCCTTCGATGACGTCATCGCCAAATTTAGCACTGTAGTTCCGATGTTTATAATTTTCGCGCATTTGATTGGATGAAATGTAAGAAATGTGAGCTCAAGACAATCGGAGCTTAAGAATCAGTAACAAACGACTATACTTGATTTTAAACAACAACTTCGTGAAATGTGTAAATTTAATTAACATAAAGAATATGTTCGGAAGAGACGGACTAAAAAAACACATAGATGAGATAAAAGAGCAACTATAGAAGCATGGATACAATTTCCGATTCGTCGAGACAGGCTCATTCGCCAAGGCTCGTGCTTTTTGTTTTCTAAGCCTCGCATGAAAAACCTGATCTATAATCAACACTAACCTATTATTCTCTATATCTTTAGATCTATTTAAGTTTTTTGTTACTTTCTTGTCAGGCTGTGACAATAAACTAGGACGAACTTATTCTGTTTAAATACCATCAATACAAATGCCTGTGCAGCGTGCGGCTTTTCAAAGATATATATATATATATATATATATATATATATATATATATATATATAATAAAATGCTTTTATTAAATTTGCCGTAGCTTTCGAACACTCGGTCTTCTTCAGCGGCATTTATTTGTGAAGCATATCATCTTTAGCGGAAGTGACGTTATATTATCGCACGTTACATTGCGCGCCAATTTTAGTCTTTTGTGTTTAGTCCATATGGTTTGAACGTCATCAGTTTTCGCTTCCAAAGTTGTTCGATGGTCTTCCGGTTCTCGTCGGGTCCATTTAATTTTTCGAGTCCCATGACCCGGAAGTCCGCGACGCTGTGGCCGTTTGTGTAGAAGTGCTCGGTAACCGGGTCGTTGTGTCGAGTCCGTATCCGGGACAGGTTAAGGAGATGTCGCTGGTACAGGGTATCTCTCGTTTCCCCTACGTATACGAAGGTCATACATCGTTCTAAGTGTACATCGTAGATTACATTGATGGATTTGCAGGTGACCTCGTTCCGCACATAGTAGCTTTTGCCGGTGGTGTCGCTGAACTTTTCAGCCTCCATCATGTATGAACAGATTGCGCACCTCTGTGCCCCACAAGGTCCGCTCCTGTTGGGAACCCGGATAAACATTCGGTTGTGTTTTTTATGAACCAATATGTCTTGAAGGTTGCAGTCTCTTCTGTATGCTGCTAACGGGGGTTCGGGAAATACGTTTTTCATATGATCGGAATTGTGGAGTGTTGGCAGGTGTTTCCGGAGGATATGGCCGACATTTGGTAGCGCTCTGGAGAAAGTGATAACGAGCGTTACCCTGGAAGTACTTTTTGAAGACACTTTTGTACGCAGCAGATCTTCTTGCTTCTTGCTATCAACTTTTTTCAGTTCTGTCTCGACGAATCGGAAATTGTATCCACGCTTATGTAGTTGCTCTTTTATCTCATCTCTGTGTTTTTTGTAGTCCGTCTCTTCCGAACATATTCTTTTCAGCCTCACACCTAAACTGTACGGAATGGCCTTCTTCGTAGACTTGGTATGCGACGAGTCCTTGTGCAGGTAGAGGTGCCGATCTGTTGGTTTGGTGTATAGGTCTAAAAAAGCCTTCCTTTTCGAATTGACGTCATGGTGTCTAGGAATTCGAGCTGCTCTGTGGAGTAGCGGAGCTCTAGCTGTATTCGTGGATGGATTTTATTTGCAAATGCATGGAATGTCTTTAGTGCCTCCAAACCATGTATCCACAAGCCCCCAAACATCATCAACGAACCGGAAGTAGGTTATTGGATGTTTATTTGATTTAGAAAATAACTCTCATGTAGGTCGACGCGTTATTCATACCTAAGTGCGATCCTATGGCAGTTCCTTCATTTTGCAGGTAGTGGTCCCCATTGAATGAAATGGTGTTGTTATTTAGGACAGTGTCCATCATTGTGACCATGTCGTTGGTTGGTACTTCCGGTTGCACTCGCCGATTGAGAGCTTCAATTACTGCAGCACGGACCTCTTCCCTTGGTACGCTGGGATAAAGAGCCTTCACATCCAAACAAAATATGATGGTACCGTCTGGTAACGGCTGCTGTATCTGTGCTATTTTGTTTAGGAAGTCGGTTGTGTCTCTCACAAACGACGAAAGTGACGTCACGTGATGTTTACGGCCGCAATCACCCGACAGAGAAGATGGCGGAAATAGTGGAGAATGAATTGTGAGATCATGTTACGTCACTTTCGTCGTATGTGAGAGACACAACCGACGTTCTTAACAAAAAAAGCACAGATACAGCAGCCGTTACCAGACGTTTATGTAAAAAAATATCGAGTAGCGGTCGAGTAGGAAATGGATCGAGAAGCGCTCAGGAAGTGGTCGTGTATAAGTCGAGTTGAAGATCGAGTTGATCGTGAAGCAATCGTGTGGCGATCGGATTGACATCTTTTACACGATCTGTACCCGATCCGCTCGACCTCTACCCGAGTTATTTTAGATCGCAAGACGATCCACTCGAGCTCTTTTCGATTTGATGTACGTTTTTACTAGACTGCTACCAGACGGCTACTCGAACGTACACGATCACTTCCCGATTGCTATTCGACCATACACGAGCTCTGTACTCGATCTGCTCGATCTCTACCCGAGTTATTTTACATCGCTTTGTACGATTGTAGTACGACCATCACGATCTGGTCGTGTGAAGATCTGGTGGCGATCGAGCTGAGGTCCACTTGGTCGTGCTGAGATCATATAGGGCTTGCGTATAGGTCGAGATGATCGAGCGGAAATCGGAAAGATGTTTGAGTGGACGTCGTGAATGAGTCATGTGGGGGTCGTGTGTTATCGACAAGAGGTCGAGAAGAAGTCGTGTATACCCTTTAAGCCAAGCTTGGTCGGGTTTGGTCGGTAAATTTCGGTGATCGGGATGATCGAGTTGATCGGATCGGCAGTAGGAACACATCTATAATAATAGCCATGCGCATAGTGGCACTTTGTGGGTTGAGGATCCCTTTTTAATACTTATTAAAATAATCATTTAACTTCTTTTTTATATAAAATGAGACATATGCGTAGATCACTCATGTACTAAGCACCTCGTAAAAGATTATCTGATTTTTGAAAATATACTCACTATTTTGCATCGAAATGCCCTTTGCGTAATACCCCCGTTTCATGGGATTTACGTTCTTATTGCGTTCTTACGGCGGAACAGGACGCATGAGGTTCGCAAAGGACGACGTGGGGTCCTCGTGAGAACGAACAAAGACGGCGTTTAAATGCCATGAACTTAAACTATGGCGAGCTTACGTAACTTTTTGTCATGTCCGAGTTACCGGAAACGCTGAGGTCGGCGTTGTTACGGCGCCATGGCTTAAGAGCTATTTGATCGCACTTAGGACGCCATAAAAGCAGCAGCTACGCGATTAGAATGCGAAGAACGTGAGAGGAACGAAGTTCAGTCGAACACAAGTCGCCTTGGAAAAGCAGTCCAGACGTTATAGACGCCCGGATGTTCTACGGCGACACTACTGCGTTCGCTGTTCGCCCATGGAATTTTTATCTTGGTCGCGTTCTTGGTAGTGCTGCAGTCGTCCGCAAAACACCAACGTCGCAGTGGAGTCTTGAAAGATACTACAACAACGTATCGCCGACGATTGCAAAATGAACACCTTACGATCGCAGTTTAAAACCGCCAATTATATCCCGTCACACCGGATCGGCGTCCTTAATGTACTTCTTTCTTAGAAATCTAACCAGCACACCGATGTCCAGCTATCCGATTTATTCGCGTGTACGCGACGCTCTCAGCATTCCTACTGCGATCTTAATATTTTACACGCGAATAAATCAGATAGCTGGACAACGGTGTGATGGTGAGATTTCTTAGAGAAAAATATATTAAGGACTCCGATCCGGTGTGACGGGATATAATTGGTGAAATAACAATTTGAATAACTATTTATAGATGCAAAAAGGTATATGTGCATTTCATACAAACAAGCACAACTACGACCATGGCTTAAAGAAATATCAATCCGTATTGGATGAAAAACACTTAAGAAATAATAAAACGTTTATGACGATTTTCATCAAAAATTTGAAATAATAAAATTGTTTCAGGTATAACTTTTCAAATCCACTGGTACTCTTAAATGCGTAAGATTTCGCAGTAAGGGCGGACTCGCTGTTGCTCGTACAGGATTTTGTGTATTCCGAGCCTATGGTAGTCAGAAAAACGCCAAAGAAAGACAATCACGAAGCGCAAAATATTTGAATACATATCTGCATTTTAATCAGATGATAGAGATCCTTTTCCCTCGGCAGCCCCTCGCTATAATAAGAGAAACACAAAATGACACAGACCCAACATCGATTACAGATATTGCTCTACCAACAGTAAGAAACAATTCGAAGCAAAACTTCCACTAAATAGATTTCAGACCTGGTTATTTATTCATTGTGTTAAGAGACAACATATTTACTCAGCACCCTTTCGAATTATATAACAAGCATAAAGTGAAACTGTCCCACCATCCGTTCCTTTATTCAGTCCTCATGTCTATTGTGCATTAGTTTAAATCTATTTATTTTAGCTCGATTGCATCCTAAGGCTTAGTAAAACGCTCTCGAGTCCGTTTCCTAAGCCTAGCACCAGTACTTGGTGTCTTTGGGGGAAATATAAAGAACGCTTCCACGGTGGGGATCGAACCTGTGACCACCCGATCGCTAGGCAGACACCTTATCCATTACTACACGGCGTCCTCAGGTCGATCTGACCTTTGAGGTCGCCGTGATGTATTGTGATTTAAAAAAACATAATAAAGACATATTCCGGTTACACACATCCGCGTTCAAAGATTAATATAAAGAAGAGCATTCATTTAATCGAAAATCGAAAATCTGCATTTTGATTTTGTGTTAATTTTTGCTTGATTTTTTTAACATCAGACGTGTGTAGCGGGAATTTGTTGGCTCTTCTTTTTCATCGACGCTACACTTCTGTTCGCAAGGTTAAAACGTTGGATTTTCTAGAGAGCCTCTATCTCTACTGTTTCTCCATCAGGATCACAGACTCTCGTCGTGTTTTATATCGCCTTTTTTTGGATGACCCATCATTGTATGTATTTTATACGTAAATATGTATTCAGGTCTGAATTCAGAACCATGTCAGTATTCGAGTCACGGTATTTTTCACCGTATTATTGTCCTGTTATATCGAAGGTTTATTGCGAAACTGGGTTGTCATTCATAAGCTGTCGGAAAAACGCGAAAGAGTTCTATTAAAGGTTTTATTCAGAGCTGAATTAAGAGCCAGGTCTGATTCCGATATTGTGTGTTGTCTGAGTTTTTGCATTTGGCAGCGGTGTGTTTATCGGCGCTTTGGTGTCTTCCATAGGCTTTCGACGAAGAGTTTAATTTATAGCTGGATTCTGAGCCAGCTCTGAAATTGATGGTGTGTTTGTTAACCATCATGCTTTCTTATTATAGCCAGCGGTTGTCGCGAAAATGTTGTGTCTATGATAGATAATCAATGCAGAGATGAATAGCGATCTGGGTTGAGAGTTGATTACCAGATTTGTGTTCGCGCAATGCGGAGCTGTATTTCCCGCCAGCACTACACTTAACCCACATTGAAACAAATACGTTAACCTTATTGTAGATGTAGATTTGCTGCAATCGAATTAAGAGCTGAATATACATATCAAATGTCATAGCTATCGTAATAAAACTGTATAACTTATCATAATATCTCGTAAGACATTTTTCACGTTTCGTGAACGAGTAATAGCTCATAATTATGCAACTCTGTTACAACACCACAGAAAAAAACTCGATTTTCTAAAATATACACGTGTAGCCGGGTTGTGTATAGAGAACACAAGTGGGTTGTCTTATATATTCTTTATTTTATAGACGTCTATAATATTGAAAATGATGGCCTGAAAAATAATACAAAAACAATTATGAATAACTAATTCAAATTGCATAATTAAACATTGCAATGAAATACATAATTATCAAATACATTTATATTACAATAAGCAATACAATACAATACAATGTAATTATATTAACAATAAAAGTAAACTCACCAGCGACCTGAGGACTTAAGTTTTAAAATAAATATATGCTGACAAATGGAAAATGCCAACATCTATCTCTTACGAGACTTTATGATGGAATGATCATAAACTAGAGTATAAAAACATTGAAACTCTATAGTTAAAACATCTCACATAAAAACATGCAGTGTTAGTAACTCATTCACTCACCACTTAGCACCCACACTGATACTCGCTCACATTATTGCATGGGTTAGTAATATTAAAGGATTAGTGTCAGAGAGTGAATACCCTGTTACACACGTATGCAGGAACCAACGTCATAACTATTGCAATTATGTAGGCGTAACTGTTCGGAGTGTGATGATTATGCAGGATCTGACCCTCTTATATCATTTAGCCATGCATTTCCATAGGATCTCAATGCCAGACTTGTCACAGGTCACAAATCAACGGCGTTCATTTTGAGTATGTTCACAAAAGAAGCCGCCATTCGGCTAGTGGAAGAATCATCTTAACCCATTTATGCCAAGCTTCTAGAATAAAAGGCATTGGAAAACAGCGTAGACCCAGATGACACGCCGCTTGATGCGGCGTCTCATCAGGGTCTTCGCTGTTTGCTTAAAGGAATTTCTGTAAGAAATAGTCTTAATATAGAAATAATTATACTAGACATCCCTAATTTTGGAAAAAAAATATCCAATTTAGAAGGACGGGAGAGTCCACTATGCATAAATGGGTTGATACTTCACATTGTGTATTTTTGCGTTCTCTGAATACAACCCATATATCGACCCATTTAGGGTCAAAGGTCACGGTGCAATTCTGAGCGCCAGTCCATTGTTAATAGGGGGGGGGGGGGGGGGGGGGGGGGGGGGGTATTACCGAAGATTTATAACGCGGGCCAGATTAGAGATTAAAATCTTTATATCAGAACTAATGTGAGAATGGTTTAATAATGCGGAAACCATTGATTCGATGGATAAATTTATTTAAGCTTTGATAGCTTATCTTACAGAAATATTCGTGTTTAAGCAAAGGAATCTATTTTGGAATACCATCAAAATATGGTAAAGTTTTGCTACATTATTCAACCCTTCTTTTTACGCTCAAGTTTAACTGCATGTGAACGATGTTGTATATTTCCAATACTAATATAAATATGTAATACTCTAGTGCTTAATTTTGTATTTAAATTGTAAGAAATGTGTACATGTATATGGATCGTTTCTTACTGTTAAGCCTGTCAGGATTAACCTTTGACCTCCGTCTTAAGACGCTGCGCACATTTAACAATAGTTGAGTTAAAAAAAATGGGTACAATAAGAAAGTCGTTGACAAAATACAGCATTTAAAGGCTCAAGCCACAGTTATTTTCAAAGCATATTTAACACATATCGTTTCTATTTGAAATCACAAAGACCAATCATAACTTACGCTTTTAAAAGTATTTATTCAAGAAATACAAAATATCGTTCTAAATTAATGCTACTACACATGCAACTATGTTTATGGTTATCTATTATATGATATTAATTAAATACTTATTATGTCTCTTAAACAGTGTTAATGGTGAACGTAAGTGAATCTTCTTATAGCATAGGGGTTCTTTTAGAAATAGGGGTCAGTGCGTTTCAAGGCTTATCCATCAAGTACCGCCGAATAGAATTGAGTCATGTTCTGACAAAACTGGGCTTAATGCATGTGCGTAAAGTGTCGTCTCAGATTAGCCTGCACAGGCTAATCAGGGACGACACTTTCCGCTTTTGTGGTATTTTTAGTTTCAAGGAAGTCCCTCCTTACCGAAAATCAAGTTTAGGCGGAAAGTGTCGTCCCTGATTAGCCTGTGCGGACTGCACAGGCTTATCTGGGACGACACTTTACGCACATGCATTATGCCCAGTTTTCTCAGAACACGACTCAATTGTTGTCAAAGAACGGCTCGGCATATCTTGATAGGCTTACCTATTTTCACTTGTTTCAACATATTGTAGCCCTGTTGCCCAGATGTAATAGCTTTTCTTAGGATTTATTCTGTTTTTGAAATTTTGATATTTGCGAAAGCCATGTTATGCTTTATGTCAGTTACCACAGCCAGCAAACCATATATGTACTTTTTTCCTTAATTGTATATACGAATTCTCAAATCAAGTTTAATGGCGTGTTAGAGAATATAAATAACATCGTTATCTCTTGCAGTCTAGCAAAATTATACAGAGCATCTGTAATAATTGCCTATTGTTCGAAAAAAATAATCTATTTAAAATGCATGTTAACAATTGGAATCGTAACATCGAGGTCTGCAATTTGCTATACAAATGCTTTTTATAAAATTACTTTCAGGCCGAGAAATCAGCGAGTCCAAAGGACCGCAAGCAATTTGAAAAAGGTTAGCTTTCCATATATACGTTAATGCAATTTAGTTACGGCACTTATTTGATTGTCATATTGAGATTATCAATATCTTTACAACCGACGTTTTTAAGGTCCGTTCAAATCACATTATATTGACAACATATGCTTTATTGGACATTTTTGTGTCACTTATCATGTTTTGTTCACACGTACGATTTATGGTACGTCACCTATCCCACATGCTGTGTGCATTTCGTGATCGAATCCCAGCAAATTTTACAAAAACAACTGTTACATCAGAGTAAAAATTCAATAATATATATCTTTAAATATTGATTATGTTCAACAATATTTGCAACATTATGTGATCTCATTATTCAATCTCATGACAATCCTCGACGTCATTAAAAATTGCATGACACTGTGTTACCTCATTTCCCAACCATGCGGTGTTTTCTCTGGGCAGACGTGAAGAACATGTTTGATCAAATGGACAAGAACGGCAACGGGAAGGTCTCTAAAGAGGAGATGGGCAAGCTGCTGCGATCTATGGGCGTCCAGATGACAGGCGAGGAGCTTGAGGCGGCCATGAAGAAGATCGACACAAACAGTAAGTCATTGTGCTATGGGGTATACTCTAAACACCAGACCACAATTCAGAAACATACTGAGTTTTTACAAACGCATTCAGAAACAAATGTCTAAACACTGACATCGATTTTGAGCCATTCTACAGAGCATCGTTTATAAAACAAATGTCATTCAAAATAGGTTTTGGTTGTCAATTAAAATTAATTTCCAATTTTACTGGAGTGAACATTGTGCAAATTTTGACCAGACGGATAATTTTGCATCGTCTGTATTTAAACCTTTTCAAATAGTAGGTATTGTTTTATTTATTTGTTTATACAAAATCCGTTAAATAGTTCCCTATGGTGATCGGCGATTTACATTAATGTGTTGCATCCAACATTTCGAGAAAAATCTAATTTAAGCGCGTTTGCGCAGTTGAAACATTCAATTGAGACATTAAAGCTTTATTTACAAATAACGTTATGCGTAAATAATGATACACTTTTGTCATGAAAAGTTCGAAGAAATTAAAGTATCAATAAAATTGCTAAAAATGAAGTTGAACAAAAACCTTGTTATTGTGAAACAGAGGACGGACAGATCTCGTACAGCGAGTTCAAGACCTTTGTGATGCGTCAGTTCCATGAGTCCTCAGGCAGCAAGGAGGACCAGATCCGGCAAGTGTTCCGGATGATCGACCGCGACGACAATGGCTACATTCAGAAAGCGGAAATAAGGTCCGTAGAATGACTTCGTTCGGATGCTACATTTTTGGACATGTAGAGTTTTAATAAGGATTCTCCGTTTAAGGTCACATTAAGTAGTTAAAAGTCAGACACTGACATTTGATAAATGTAGAAAATCGCGGTAATGGATGGGATGTCCGCGTTTCATTTGGTAGTTCGATCACCAGTTGATGTTTGGTCCATGAAACGCACTCGAGATTGTAAAAATACCTAAGATTTTCTATATACATTGTCCAGGTAAATTGATAAAAAAACTTGTAGTAAACATAATATTATGTTACATATTTTAGTGCAAAGTTGATAAGAATCCCACCCCGACACCTTTTAATGAGTTTAAAGTTAACCAGCGAGCGATTTTGAGAGACACACGCCGGGTATTCACATCCTAATATATATAGCCCGTATCCCTTCATGGTCCAAATAATCCCTATTTCTGAAGAGCTCCATTTCTCTTATATATTCCAATATTATAATCGCTTCAAAGTTTTTTTGTTCTTTCGTGTAGTTTATTTGTGTCCGCAACTGTTTGGTGTATTCGTTTGGAACTACGTTTTTAAGATAAACGTTACGGTTTTGTGCGTTTATTGAGGTACGGGCCTTTTGCCTGCATTTAAGTGAATGGTATTTCTTACAAGAAAAATGAAAGGTAAACAAATATATTAAAATTGAAACTAGGCTTGCACAATCTGAAATAATGGAAAGGCAATTTAAATACCATAGAAGTTGGCCGTTGCATAATGGGACCCTATGGCATAGGATTTAGTTTAAACTCACCTTCTGCATCTTTGTCACGGAAAAATCTCCTGCAACCGCTCATTATGATTTATATATACGTGAAGCTGTTTATAATTATGATATGATTATTAAGAGCCTTTATATTTGGTACTTTATATTTATCCTAGGATGCTAATGGAAACGAATCACAGTGCTTGCCATTTAAATACAGGCGGGCGGTAAAGACGCTCAGTCTTCGACCATTGATTTGCATGGTTTAACTATTATCCTATTGAATCGTACTTTTAAAGTGATCAAACGATGCTTACGGAAACGAATTGCAACGTAGTTTAAGTGTCATACTAAGATGCTTATAGAAACTCGCCCCAG
>NC_068368.1:65929261-66066761 GCF_020536995.1 Dreissena polymorpha | reverse complement strand
GATTTAAGTCCGTTTCCTAGGCATAGAACTAGTACTTGGTGTCTTTAAAGGAGATCTAAAGAACGCCCCTCTCAGTGTGGATGGAACCCGTGACCTCCATGTCGCTAGGCGAACGCTATATCCATTTTATCACGGCACCTTTTACCTCTTTTCAACCGATGGGTTCAATTAACGCTTGTTTCAATAGAAACAATGGCTTCACCTCCGGCTTTAACTTTCTGCATGGACAACTGGGTGGCCTTCAAGGGCTCCTGCTATTACTTCCATCACTCGGCGCAATCCTTCACAGAGGCACAGGTACACTCATTAATCTTCATACCGTAATCCGTAATAAAGTGTAACAAGTGCGAATTTTTTAAACGGTTATTGTTAATTTTCGCTAGATAATCCTTTTTGTAAACTACAAAGTACGCATATTCATAAGTAAAACTTGACGACTAAGTTGAACATTATTTCTTAGATATTCCATTTGTTTTTATTAATTAGTAAAACAGAAGCTTCCACTATTGTTTCTTTTTAATTAAGCACGCGTGTCTCCAAATGAATTCAAACCTCGTACAGATCGACTCGGAGGCGGAAGATAAATTCATCAAAGACTTCCTGAGCTACCAAAGTAAGACTTACACTTCCTCAAATGTGAGTCTTCTTGTATGTCAAATAATATATCACACTTATCGGTAAGAGATTTTCAATCTCACCGGCAAGGCAATCTCAATTACAATTGGGGACCTACACCAATTTCAATGGTACAACTTCCTCAACAACCAAAGTTAGACTATAATTATAATCCTCAATCGCATGAGTACGTAAATCTCAATATATAAAGTATATCAACACAAATGATTATACTATCGCAACAATACATTTCGAAACCTCCAACAATTACAGTAGGACTATAACAATTACAGTAGGACTATAACAATTACAGTAGGACTATAACAATTACAGTAGGACTATAACAATTACAGTAGGACTATAACAATTACAGTAGGACTATAATAATTACAGTAGGACTATCTGAAACATCAATTCAACGATTTTATAATCGACAATGGTGGTATTGTCTAAACAGGTAAATTAAGACTAAATTAACATTATTCCAAATCAATCTTGAAAAGACTACCCAAACCTTTAAGCCTGCTTTAACCGTTACATTTAGACTTATCAAACAAATAGTTACGACAACAGCAACCACCAATGCATCAATTTGTCAAGACTATACATACCGCCAAGATCAGTCTGCCAAAACCACCAAGCAATCACTAACTATTGCATCAAGGTACGACTAACACAGCCGCCTATTTAAGACTTATACAATAATTCAATATATAACACAATCTCTTACACAAAGATTAAATGAACCACTATGGTAAAATAACATGAACGACCAATTTAAGACAACCTCCCATTTACAATGGTAAAAAACACAAATTACAAAGACAAAATGATGATAAGTATAACGCAATCACAAAGACAAGATAATCTTAAGACAAAGGAAAGACCTCAACAACCAATGCCAGACAACCTCAACAATACGATCACAAGGTAAGTCTACGCCGACAAACATTGTAATAATAATAACGCGGACACAAAGACTAGATAACGTAAAAGACGGCGGTAAATTCCCTTGTTCAAAAGTTCAGGTACTTGTATCAGTAAGAAATAAGAAATCACAGACTGACATATACGATGTTTAAAGTGAAATTAAAATTTATTTTTCTGCAGATTGCGCACTTTTGAAAAAAGAGAACAGCCGATATTTCAAAGAATAAAGTTCTAATAAATGTGTTTATATCTTTGTCAGTTTGTGCAATTCTATAGCAGTCTGATATTCACGGCTAATGCGGTTAATTATTCTCAAATAACACACGAGTTTGCTTGATTATTATTGGAATTGGAGCATTGCATGATAACATTAGCTGTATTGTGTACCGGTATTTAAGTAACAAACTACCTACTTATGATGTAAAGTAGGAATCGAAAGAATGTTCTATATGTTTAGCTTTTAAAAGGTGAATTTGTTATACGTAATATGCTTCTTGTATAGCTGTCTATTACCGATACCACGGTTTTTGGTATGTTTCAGCCCCAAATTTCTGGTGGGTGGGTTTATCTGATGACGACATTGAAGGTATCTGGAGCTGGGTGGGGTCAAAGGACACGCCCACATTTACAGGTTTGTCGACATTTTGTATTAAAATAGATAATCAAAGTTAAGAAAATGTATTAAAAAAGTCGACTACATAAGTATCGGTAATTGGGTAATTTTAATGACAATACTATTATGATCAGACTCATTCTGTTAAAAGCAATCATGCATTTCTTATTATTTCGGTTTCTTGCAATGTCTTCGATTGTCAATCTGTGTGTTATGCTTTGAGCATTTTATTGATAAAGAGGACGGCAACTGACAGAACCTTTTGAAATTTACTTTTTTTCCGTTTTTCATTTGAAAGTAGGTCATGTTTATTCCAGAGTGATGCTATGGATTTTAAATTGCGTAACACACACGTATGTAGTTAATTTATGGATTAATAGAAGCTTTATCAAATGTGTTATATGCTACTTAGTTTTCAATAAAATGTAAAAATATTTCAAAAACAAAATTAGCAAGAGTTTCGTTTCTCCATAAAATACCTATTTGTAGAATAAGCACGTGCGCATAGTAACAAATTGTAATAACCAATCAGACCGCCCGATAATCTGAGACAAGGTGTACAGGAAACAGATTACTAAAGGGAGCTAAGTCTAGCCAGTGTTTTGCCGATTTAAATGCAGTTTTCGTTGTTAAGTCCAAGAATACACATTTAACTATATATTGACCAATACCACATGTGTGTTTTTGTATTTGTTAACTTCCAAAATTCGAATGTTTTCATTAAAAGGGCCGATACTACGGATAGACATGCTATATTTACTAGTTTTCGTTTTTTAATGGCAAGAACCTCATAATATTTTTTGTTTTCAAGACTGGTTTCCCGGTGAGCCCAACAACGCCAATAACGAGGACTGTGCCATTTTAGACATCAACCATCAATTTAAGTGGACCGACATCGCCTGTAGCAAACTTCTTTATTCCATCTGCGAGATACAGTAAGTGTTGAGCATCTAAATCGACTTATTGACTGAATTACCTTTACCTCTACTTCCCCATTTTAACAGAAAACATAAAAACAAATCGCTACGACGCTTAATTTTTTTGCGGGGAATGCTTATGATTGTTGACGGTTGGCATTCTTATCATGGCGTCATAATATGTTGCGCTTTATATTTGTAAAATATGTAGTTTTTTCTGTTTTGTTGCTTTTTTCTGTGTCTTAAATTTATGACATCTTCGTATAAAATTGTTTGATTTCCTGATCGAATTCTGTTTTAATATTACTAGTGAGTTAATAGTTTATTCGAGTGATATGACCTACCACCAAACATCGACCGATGTAACAACTTCCTGTCGAACTGATATACAAAAATATTACAGGCAGCGTTATATCAAACAGATCGAAATGTAGCGATATAATATAAACAATCAGACAGCTTTATATAAGGCAGATATCGATATTGCCTCAACATGTGAACGATTAAGCTAACGACCGACAAATTAAATGATAGACTGAGGTACCACCGCGAGACTCATTGCTTGTAGAACAAACCAATCCTGCTAATAATATGACAAGGGGTGTATTAAACAATTACAATAACATGTAACTGTTTGATTTGTTGATTGATCCAGCGACCGTTGTCTTGGTGACCGATTAAGTGGCGGTTTGCCTTGCTGACCAATCATGTAAACGTTTGATTCATGACCGATCAACTAACCGTTTGACTGCTTCCCCGATCTAATAACTGTCTGTTTGGTTGACCGATCGAGTGGCTATTTGACTGGATGAGCGATCAAGAGACCTTTTGACTGGTTGCCCGATCAAGTGCCCGTTAGGGTGGATGAGTGATCGAGTGGACGTTTGACTGCTTGCCCGATCAAGTGCCCGTTAGGGTGGATGAGTGATCGAGTGGACGTTTGACTTGTTGACGGATGAACGACGAAGTATCTAATAAATTAAGGCCAATCAAGTAGTAATTCAACTTTAACTTTCTGACCAATTAAGGTTACAATAATAGACCAATGTAATGGCCAAGTAACCTTTTATAAATGGACTGACTAAGTGTTTGATTTACTGAAAGACCGACTTAGTAAAGGTTTATTGAGTATTTATTAAGATCTCAATAGAAGTCACACTTGTACTTATTTAAACACAACGCATTTGTACGCGTCTAGCACAAACATTTTACTGCAGTTGTATTCAAATACTTTCAGAAGTGAATCCAGTGCACCAGAAGTCATTGGATAGAAGAAACGACACCGATGCAGAGATGAAATGAATTTGTATTTTTATAATAGTAATGGTGTTTCACCGTCGGAATTTAACTTTTAATATGAACTTAAAACATAAGCAGTGTTTATAAACCGGTTAAGCTGGATACTTTAATGTTATAAACAAATTTAAAACAATTTACCCGGTGTTGTCAACAAATATAAATTTTATTCGTCTCTCTACTGCGTCATAAATTATACAATCCCCTTATCGTCATTAAATATTCATTTTACATCAGACCGACTGAAAGTTTAAGACTATAATAGAAAATGTTAATAATAAATTATGCCAAGTACCTATTACAATTATGTTTGTAATTAATAATGTGCACTTGATAAGGACTAAGAATTAAAATGTTAAAAGCAGAGGAACAGTCGACAGCTAACACTAGATCGAAAACTCTAAAGGAAAATCAAACAATCTAGCATGGTATACATACCGTATATACTCGTTTTTTGAATGTATGAAATTGTTTCTAAAGCGTCAGTTTGCTAAACTGTGAACAATCCTATTTCAGGCAAATAAGGAATACCATCTACACGTTAGTTATCCGCAGATATTGTTGTTTTACTTTATAAATGGACATGCTGTATAAACCATCCTTCTTAACGACAAGGCAAGAATTCATTTTTTTAGAAAGTACGTTAAGCATTAAAAAAGATTGCCCATTCGCCCATTGTATTCAAAAGTCTACTTTCCTATTAAAATTATTACCAGACTCAAACAAAGGGACAACAGGGTGAGTTTCCTGTGAATTAGGACCCCTTAACTAGATGGATTGGTTTGTAATAAAATTTTGCACCGATAATTTTTATGTTCAATTTGTTAAAGCCTCACATATTGATTCCAAACGTTATTGTGTGTTAATTTTAGAATCACCAAGACACCAAAGTCATAATGTTTTATTTTGGGAATGTTATTGACGCTGTTGGTCGGTTTTGTTATTCAGCAAAAGAGTTGGCCATTATTTCCGTCAGACTATTTGTTAACCTTATTTTTTGTTCAATATATTTTATTTTCATGCTGAGTAGGTGTGTTTGGATCGAGGACATCTCACTCCACACCGTACAGTGTTAAACAATAATATATGCATATTACAACAATATTTTGTACATTTTATCAAAAGTAGCTTTTTAATTTCACTATTAAAATGACAAATAAACATTTGTCCGCTTTTATGATATTTTTCGTTTAAAGAAAGCCTATCTTTAGCAAACATTCAGTTGAGGCAGAAAGTGTCATCCCTGAAGCGCTGTGCGGACTCGTCGCTTGATTGCTATAGTGCTCTAACTTCCATTTCGATTTTAGTGACCTAAGTGGTTCATTTAAGGGTTTAACCTTTATTTTCTAACTTATTTATGCACGTATGTGGGCACAAATATACCGGAGTATTTACCAGCAAACGGGAAACATGAATTTAATTAAATATTTATTTTAGTAAATTATATTTTAATGTTATTTGCAATTTTATGGAGATAGAGCATTTCTAGCAATTGATAGGCTTATTTGAGCATGAATTCTACTTTGCTGTAAGTCCTGGAGATGGTGCAGTACAGATTCACTTGTTTGTAAAAATGTGGGAGATAGAGCAAAATGGAATCGAAAAACTTCTTCTGTGACGACTGAATCTTGAATCCGATTACGTGATATTCAAGATCTCGTTCTCATGAGCACAGCGATATTAAAAACTCATTTTTGAAAAAAATGGAGATAGAGCACTATAGCAATAAAGCGACGGACTGAACAGGCTAATCTGGGACGACACGTTACGCACATGCAGTTAACCCCCTAATTCACAGAGCATTGACTAAATATACATTTTAATATTAGTCTTGATGTTTCGATAGAATGCATCAAAATGGCTCTGAAAAAAGCATACGTTTAGTCTTAAGCGATGTAAAACTCAACATTAACTCTACCGTTTTAAATGTTCGCATTATATGAGTACATCATGGACTGCCAGGCTTAGAAACTACGCCACGGGCGAAGGCCATGGTCTGGACGTTCGTTATGCGGGATGCTGTGGGACGATGTACATTGAGGACACCACTTTGAAATGCCCAACGTATCGCATGACGCTACGCAGACGAACACTGAGCAGTCACCGTTGTTTTACAGATTTATCAATAGTCTCTTTCATTTCAAAGTCCATATTCATATAATGAGGGCTTGGATTCCTATTTTAGTAAGACTTCTATAACTAACGAACCCTAATGTTAACTGTTCCCTAAAATCAGACCATTTAAACATATTCCTGTGTGAAGTCTTAAAGTCATAACAAAGTTATGATGGTGGTGGATTCAAATGTTGTTTTCAGATGTAACCTTAATTATTAAATATATATTTACTTTGTTTATTTCCACTTCAAAAAGTTTATATATAAGTATATGGAATGTCATGACTTTTTTTAATAAGATATATGTTACATATGTTTAAGCATATTCGGTAATATAATTTCGCGATGTGAAATCGAAAGAACATCGCGAAAATAGGTGACGTAACGATGTACACACTATAAATAACGCAAGTAGATTGATCATTTTATATATAAAATGTATGCAATTCATTATGCATGCAAAATTTGCATTCCTGGATTGACGATTATGATCAATCTACTTGCGTAATTTATAGTTAACTGGTAGGTACCTTGTACCTGTACCCAGTAAAATGTATTTCCGAATATACTGAAAATATGACAACTTATCAACTTTTTTCAAATAATGTAATAAACCAGTCGTGATATTTTAATCATATATATTTCGTTTTTTGTCAGCTTGAAATAACGTGTTTGTAGCTAAAAATTTGTATCAACGTCGTCATTACAAAACACACCTCAAACACAATGAAGAATAGACAAGCACTATTGTTTCTTATCTAATGTAGTTTAAATGTTATTTCTGATGTTCCCCTATTTCTGAATACTAGGTCAGTCATTCAATATGGAATCCGTTATCAGCAATTGAAAAGGAAGGAACAAAATCTGAAAATTGAATAAACAAAAGTAAGGACAGAAATAAAAAGAAAAAACAACGTACGTGGACAAGCCTCACGCACACGCAATGCCTATACAGACTTACTCCATCTTGGTGTCGTTTCTTTGCGTGTGTTTGCAATCATGTAAGCAGATGACTTTTATATTTTGTTGTAATTGCATTCGTGGCCAAATTTAAGACATTCTTTAATATTGTCTTTCAATGCGTTGTATCATGTCAGTATGACATAAAACTTATATCATTAAATGAAAAGACGTATGTCTCTTGCAATTGAATAATATGAAATTAAAGATAAGGAAGAATAAAAAACATTACAGATCTTTTGTTCTCAATAGGATTCAATTGTGTTTGCAACTCGCCTATTTCCATGCGTCATCGAACGTGGTCGACTTAGCAAAGTGTAGTATTGCTACAGTAAATATCTATTGGCCCGTCATGACTGACACGCAGTTTCTGCGAGGAAAGAATAGAACGATAACCGCTCTTGCTGCTCAAATGGCGTTATTGAAAATACACGAGCTTCTTTTACTCTTGAGTTTCCATAGGATTCGCGTCCCCGCCACGTGCATTCACGTCCTGTCCGGACAACTGGACGGCTTTCCAGGGCTCCTGCTACTACTTCCATTATTTAGAGCAATCATTCACTGAGGCACAGGTATATCAGCGAATTTCTTCGTGGCCAATATATGCAAGTATTTTGTTGCACAAAGATTGAATTCAGAACCGTTGATAAATACTTTTTCAAAATTTTAAAACAAGAATATACAATAGATCCATTGGCAACTAAGTAGAAAAGGATTTTTACTAATGTTGTTTAATTGTTTACATATATTTTAAATTTAAGCACGCATGTCTCCAACTGAATTCCAACCTCGTTCAGATCGACTCATTCGAGGAGAACCAGTTCATCAAAGACTCCCTTAGCCACCATAGTTAGCCTTTCTCAATCCCAAATGCATGATCATCGCAGTCACTGATGTACATGTAAGACTATATAATGAAGGTCAGGCTGAATCATAAGTATGAATTTTAAATGGAACGTCTATGTGTTATCATTTAATCGGATACTCCATGAAAACTGTAATTTTCGGAGTAATTTTATTCGTTCTATCTCGCTCTGTTCTCATCACAATTGCTCGCCATTTCACTCCTTCTCAGGTGGGACTGACAACGGCCCCTATCTACGGCCATCAAACTAAACTAGCATTTATGTAAAAACAGCAAAACACTACAACAATAATGTTATTCCATTTGTGCGGAATATTTGTATTTAAACCGAACCGGTCGTGTGTTTCTGAGCTTTCAAAAACCACAAAAAATTTCCATGTTATGTCGAGTGAAAAGAATTATATGTTCAAAAGTGTTTTGATCGGCTTTTAAAGAAATCTTTTCACGTTTTGGTTAATTGACAAAATTGAAAAAAGTTGTTTTAGATTCGCAAGTTTTCGTTTTAGTTATGATATTTGTGAGGAAACAGTAAAACTGAACATTTACCATGGTCTAATATAGCCATTATATGCATCTTTTGACGATTTAAAAACCTGAAAATTATAAAGCGTTGCAACGCGAAACGATTGAATAATTTGGAGAGTCCTGTTGTTGTCGTTAAATTTTGTGAAACTACAAATATTGCTTATATAAACTATAAAACACGTCTCTCATATATGCTTGGCAGGATGGCCGAGCGGTCTAATTGGTTTTAACTTCAGGACTCCTGGGGTCACTGTGTCGAGCTCTGCTGCGGGCTACTTTTTTTCCTTTTTTAAATTTTATTCTTGATGTTTTACTGGAGCTTTTTAGATCCAATGTTTACATTTATCAATATAAAGCATTTAATGACAACCTTCAAAACATGCCAAAATCTGCGAAAAGGCCCCTTTAAACGATCTGGAATTTGAGTCTTACTCAATTTATGTTTAATTAGCCGATTTAATGCTCTTTATCCGTATGATGTATCGCATAAATGTTGAATATTCACGTATTATGTATGAAATTGTTAATGTGTAACTATGTTTCAGTGCCATCAAATAGATGGTGGGTGGGGCTATCTGATGACGACATCGAGGGCATCTGGAAGTGGACGGGACAGGTGACAGGCCCAAATTCACAGGTACTTAGTCATTTGTATAACACAGGATGTACAGGATAAGTAATAATAAATATGTATTGATTGAAGTACGTGTGCACTCTGCTCGTGAATATTTTATATATTTATATTTGACAGGAAATCTTCGACCAACAATTTTCAACATATAATCATAATACATATTGGTTTTGTTTCTTTGTTTTAATTGATAAATAAATGTTAAACTAGTCGAGTCTGTTGAACTATGCATTTTATTTACTTAAGCATGGCATTAAGCAAAACTTAACGTTTGGCAAATATGTACGATATACTAACCAGAATATTATACATATATTTAAGAATTTTTAAAAATAAGGCTTTATACATCATTAGCTTGAAAATTGAGTTTGTTTTCTATTTCAAAACATTCTTAATATTGTAATCTTTTCAAGACTGGTATCCCGGTGAGCCTAATAACTACGACAACCACGAAGACTGTGCCATATCTGATGGGTCCTTAAACCGCAACTTCATGTGGGTCGATGAAGACTGTAACATCCACCGCTATTCTATCTGTGAGCTCAAGTGAGTGTCACGTGAACAATTTGTTACCGCAACCGTTTGTCTGGATGACTGATTAATTAACTGTTCATTTGACTAGATCGCATTGACAAATTGACCGATTAAATCAAGGGCTTACAAAGAGACCGATTGAATAACAACCGACCAAACGTTCAAATATACCTTATGACTAATGTAATGGAAAAGCGATTTATGGATTGATCTAGGTCAAGTTTAACGTAAAGACAGACCATGTGTCGACAGAAAACGTTCCTTCTGATTGATTGAGTCATAAGTACATCGAAAACGAATCCAGCGTATTATTATTTTTAATCTGCATTAATTAAGCAAGTGTGTAAAAACTCTAGCTCAAACTTTGTCTTGATTCCAAATATTTTCAGAAGCAATAGCAATGGACCTATTATCGTCGGATAGAAAAGAGACAGATACGCCGAAGCAGACACGAAATAAGAATGTGTATTTGTTAATGTCAACTGCTTGAAACATGTACGTTCTGTATTGAAAGCGGAAATAGTATTACTAGTTAAGTGTCTGGATTGTCAATATAAAATACTATCTCTTTGTTTTCTTCTTGTGTGTAATGTGCAATAAAAAAAAACTAAATGTTATTTTATCCGATATTCTCGCCATACTTATAGGATGACGTTTGCATGGAAAATAAGTGCCATCGGCAAATTTCGTCTTATTTCGCTTACGACTTTTACACTGGGGGCGGACGAGGTCGAAGCGTAGTTCGTTTGTTTACGACGTCGGGTATATGTTTTACTACAAAGCTTTGTGTCAATACACTACTTAATCAGGCGAGTTTCATCTTTACTGATATTTATTCATTAGAGTACGGAACATCCAGTAATGGAAGGTACTTATTTTCATTAACAAACTAATTACAAATGCGCGTAGTTGCAACCTCTACATTGATTTTGAGCTAAATTCGAAATATAATGATTTGAAGTATTGAATAAGGTGGTTATTCTGTTCAAGTAGCCAAGTACATAGACCTAACTTAAATAAAACTAAATGAGACTTTGATACATTGTACATTAACCATTTTAAAGTACAAACCAGGTTACGAACATATTTTTTAATTTTGAAATCATTCAAATGCTTTGTTTCGAAGGAAATTACAAGTCGCTTTATGTATAAGTTTTGCACAGAGTATGTATTGGTTGTGCAACGAACTACACATATAATGTATATGTTTCTCAACAAAGTACGCCAATATGTATTTCGATGGAATGTGTATTGACACAATGTTTCGTAGTAAAACATATACCCGACGTCGTAGACAAACGGACTACGCTTTGACCTCGTCAGTCCCCAGTGTTTAAGTTATCTTTAAAATATGTTCGCTTTCTCATCGTCTTCTTTGACTGAGATGATATCATCAGTTGTTAGAAAACAAACCAATACCTCTACGTTTTGAAACGACGACATTACAAATGCTAGCCACTAGCGTGGTATTTTACGCTCATTGAGATGGACGAGGATTTAGTTCAGTGCATTAGTATTCTTTAGCACATCGCTAATCCTGATACTCGTGCATCTGCTGAGGAGACTTTACGTTTGCCATCCGTCTGACCGTCCATCCGGGCTATCGCAACCTTTAAGTGACCAGTTTTAATATAGATGAAATATTGTAGGGTTTGTATTTCATGTTGTTTAATGTGTATGTTGTTTCGTATTGTGCTGTTTCGTGCTGTTTTGGCGATTGGCATATTCCCTTAAATAAAGGACCAACACATCGTATATAATAAGAATGCAATACTACTCAAGCAGCTGGAGTTTCACTTCGTTATACTGTATTCAATGTGACTTGCAAATAAGTTTAAGTGACTAACTTTCCACAAATCTCGACGATAAGTGAAAAGACTTAATTAAATATTGGTATATTAAATGATTGTTATAAAAAAATAACCGGACGTCATAATGTTACTTGAAAAATGCATTAGTTACGAAGCTTAGCATAGAAGTTGAGTTTCCTGTATTGTAATCGCTGACTCTCTTTAACAATTATGCAATAATCACATGATTTTAGTGCACTGTGTTTGAAGACGAATTCAAATAATAGAAAACGCATATGCGTATGCTCGAATACACACAAAATTGACCAACCTAATGGAAATTAAGGAAATATTTGATTTTAACATATCATATTGGCGTGGTTTTAAATCAAACAAAACATTAATCCAAAGCATTTTTTTCGATCATTCAATCTAAACATCATGTAGATACAAATACATTTAATTATCAATCTAGATTATCGCGTACAAAGCTAAATGAGATAACCTGCAAGCCGTTTTATTTTTCATTTTTCATTTCGAAATCTTATTTACCTGTTATTTCAGAAATTGTTAAACACTCAGAAAGCACAATATGTTAAAATCAAATATTTCCTTAATTTCCATTAGGTTGGTCAATTTTGTGTGTATTCAAGCATACGTATATGCACTTTCTATTATTTGAATTCGGCTTTAAAGACAGTGCACTAACATCATGTGATTATTGCATAATTGTTAAAGAGTCAGCGATTACAATACAGGAAACCCAACTTCTATGCTAAGCTTCGTAACTAATGCATTTTCAAGTAACATTATGACGTCCGGTTATTTTTTTATAACAATCATTTAATATACCAATAGTTAAAGTCCTTTCAGTTATCGTCGAGATTTGGGGAAAGTTAGTCACTTAAACTCATTTGCAAGTCACATTGAATACAGTATAACGAAGTGAAACTCCAGCTACCTGAGTAGTATTGCATTCTTATTATATACGATGTGTTGGTCCTTTATTTAAGGGAATTGGCCAATCGCCAAAACAGCACGAAACAGCACAATACGAAACAACATACACATTAAACAACATGAAATACAAACCCTATAATATTTCATCTATATTAAAACTGGTCACTTAAAGGTTGCGATAGCCCGGATGGACGGTCAGACGGATGGCAAACGTAAAGTGAACTTGTAGTGGATAGAAAGATTTGTGCAAATACGATATACGATACAATTTCAGTAGAAGTGATCAATACATACATGATTATTTTATACTTTTGTGAATGCATATTATTGTTTTGAGGAAATAAAGCATTTGGGCTTTTTGGGAATAATTTTTGTGGTTATGTAGATAAAATTATGTTGGGCCAGTGGTTATAAATAATTACAATGATGTTTAGCAACTCCGGATGGTAAGTTAATCCATGCTATCAAGTTGAATGGTACTTGGCGCAAAACCTCATTCGACTGCAACTTCCTGAAAAACCAGAAAATTGTACAGGGCGGTGTTCGGTAGGGACTTCCGCCTTATGAGACTAAGAGAAATTAGTTGTAATGATTGTATTGACTTACCATTTGTCTCTTGTTTAGATAACGTCATGGATTTATCAAATGTCAGATAGCAAAATAAATTAATGAATAATGCACATTCTACAAGCGCATACACGTTTCAAATGTAAAACGCATGTTTCTCATCGTATCAAGGGATAATGCAACATATGGCTACTTCATATACACTTAACATAATTGTTTATTATATACTTATTCTAAAAAGTCGACCTGAACTGTCGTGTAATGTATCACATATTAAAATCAGCATTTTTTTTAAACAAAAACATAGCAAACTCAATCAATACGAGTTATGTACAACTTCATCTTATCTTAAGTAGTATATAGGACATTGCTTATGTTCCCCTATATCTCTTATTTAGGTCAGCTCTTATATGCGTAATCAAATAATAACTATTTAATCCTTATCTGAAAGCATAGCAAATTAACAAACAAATGAGCAAAGAATAACTACGCGCGTTGAAAAAAAACGCGATCTTGAATAAAGAATAAAGAAGATGATGAAAGGGAAATAACATAGATACGAAAACGCGAAAGTGCGAACAAGAACGAAAAAGCGAAGCTAAAAAGCAAAACGAAACGCCAAGAGAAAAACGCAAAAACCACGACGTGTATAAACATGCACTATAAAGTTTATAAATTGTGTTAATATTATCGAAATTTGTTTTTGTTTTCGTATTTTCATCCATTCGCAATTATGCTTCTTTCATTCGAACGAATATACCGATTGCCTTACAGGAATTCCGTAGTTACATGTACATCCTCATATCTCGGCTCTTCAACAGCGATATCTGAATTTATTGTGAAAAACGGGCTTCAACAAACACGTACAATGCTAAGCCGGACTTGCTCCATCTTGTCGTTGTTGCTTTGCTTGTGTTTGCAGCCAGGTAAGCGGATTATCATTTAATAAATTCGTAATATGTGTCTTAGACTTCGTTTTTTTATGTCAGCATTACACTAACTAATTTTCCGTAATAACCGTTTTGGTACCCTTCAAAGTAATAATGTGTTTCATGTCCGAAAAGGTAGATACTCAAAACTATGCCCAAAATACAGTTTTTGATAATTATGAAGCAAACTTGCCATAAACCTAATACATTAAATATTCCTATATTCCTGTACATAATTTAATCCACGAATGCTGGCAAGTGACACGTATTTGCAACGTTGTTTAAATATTATTTACATAAGGAATTATTTCAATGAATTGAAAATACATTTCCTTATGTTTAACTTGGTTTTACCGAATATCAATATTTTGGTTAATAATTGGCATAATACAATTGTTTCTAAAGTTATACACTACAAAAACTGTGATTTTATTAAGCATAATTAAGGGTTTTCTTAGTGTTATCCTTTGATGAATACTCGTTACGCCCTATTCGTTTGATAGCGATCATACCTATTTACCTAAATAAGTTATTTTTTAAGTTTCAATGACTTCTCACGTTAATTTGCCAATTTGTATTACCGTTATTAGGTTTAAAAACATATGTGTAAGTGTCACCGGTTTGACGGGAATATGTTTATATTTATGGTAAAATACAACTGGACGAAAATTGAAAGCAAATAACTATTTGCAAAGCTATGGATGTCAGAAAAGTTGCTTAAAATAATACTACTTTAGCTTAATAAGAGGGTATCCCAATACATAGAGTGTCTGAAAACATATAGCCATAATGGTAATCTTATATTAAATATTCAGAATGATAATTTAACCATTGACAGTGCTTGTTCTTAGAGCTATAAAAGTATATTTGTTGCTAAACCCTGTCTTCCAAAGTGGACGATCTCAGACAAATGTTTTGTTCTTGTTGAATGGGCATTTTAAGAATGACCCAGTGAAAAAGTTTAGAATGTTGCCAATGAATATTATTCATCGAGAACGTTTAAGCAAAATCATCCCATTGGATAATCGAATTTCCTTGAACATCATCAATTAAGGTATGTAATTATCGGTTTTAGCAAGAACATCGTTCGCACCTCATGCAGTAACGTCCTGCCCGGACGACTGGACGGCTTTCCAGGGTTCCTGCTACTATTTCCATCACACGGAGCAATCCTTCACCGAGGCACAGGTATATAATGCTAAATAATTCGTGGAAAATGTGCACGTATTTCGTGGGACAAAGATTGCATTTGAATAAAGTGACCGCTACTTTTTTGAAAACATATTACTTTATGCGTGTACACTATTTAACACGGACATCTAATATATAACTATTTTCGCATTTATGTTTTGTTCAATAATTGAGCTCAATATAATTTTCCGGTTATATTTTCAAATTTTAGCACGCATGTCTCCAACTGGAATCCAACCTGATTCATATTGACTCAGAAGAGGAAAACCTGTTTATCAAAAACTTCCTCCGCTACCAAAGTAAGACTACCTACTTCGCAAATGCACGACAGTCACAATCGCAGATGTAAGACAAAATTGTAAATGACAGGCTTAATCATAAAACATGTTAAATTAATAATAAAACATGTTAAATTAATAATAAAACATGTTAAATTAATAATAAAACATGTTAACTGTATAATACAATATGTTAAAGTAATCAATTAATCATAAAACATGTTAAATTAATCACAAAATATGCTAAATTTAACCACCAACGATGATCTTTTGAACGCAATTTTTGCAGATAAAGTAATTATCCTTGCGGTTTTCATTTGTTTTATCTCGCTTTGTTCCCTTCATGATTCCCAACCATGTTTACTCATTCTAAATGGGGCTTAACCTGTTATATACTGCTGTAGAGATTCTTACTATGCAGAAGCTATGTTTCAGCGCCAGTAAAGTACTGGTGGATGGGTCTCTCTGATGACGACATCGAGGGCCTCTGGAAGTGGGTGGGGTCAGGTGACAGGCCTACATACACAGGTTTCCATTCCTTTTACATTTAATTTTAGGCAAAAGAAATATCCCTTTATGCGAGCTAATATTTACTATGATAATGAATCATTTTTTTTAAGATGAACGTTTCGACATTTTATGTTTCTTCATCAGATTTATGAACACGGTTGAAACTTACTGGCATAGCCCATTAAAAGGACACTGTTTCATTTCACTGCATATACTTACACACAAGGTGCTAAGTTATTTTATAATCGAGCCACGGTACAGTAGTAAAGGCTTGACAATTGCGTTTTCTATATCAAACCAATCCGTAAATGCTCATTTTTACAAGACTGGTATCCCGGCGAGCCTAACAACGCTAAAAACGAAGACTGTGCTATATTTGATGGGGTCAACAATCGCAATTTCATGTGGGTTGACTACGGTTGTGGCTTCCTCTGCTACTCCATTTGTGAGATCCGGTAAGTGTCACGTTACCAATATACTATGGTCCCAATTAAAAATGCTGAACCTACATTCTTTTTACATTTCGTGATTTTTGCACTGTGTATGGCGGGAAATCAGTGCGCACATGCCCAGAAAACGGCGAACCGCCTTACCTATCAGAACACGCAAAACCGGCCATATGATAAAATGCCGAACTGTGATTGTGGAAATAAAAATATGCAAAAATGCGAAGCTGAACACTCAAAAATGCAAAGCTAAATATTGTTGTAAAATGCCAAGCCGAATAATTATTAACTTCGGCATTTTGCAGATAGTTATGAAAATGACAAAAATAGCCCTCCTGGAAAATTGTTTTTTTGTAAGTTCGGCATTTTAAATGGGGACCATTATATGTACCTTAACCGTTTAACGGGAAGGTTAATTTGACCGTTTATTTAACTATAAATCCGGAAAAATAAAAAATGGCCGATTGACTAAATTACTTACAAAGTGACCGATTAAATTAAAGCCGACCTATAGTTTACATACTATTAATGTCGAATGGCATGGACAAGCAATTCATTGATTAGCCAAGATTACCTTTTCCGGAAAGACTAACAAAGTTAACAATTGACTGGAACATTCCAATCGATTTATTAATAAACATATCAAACGACGAGGCACGCGTCTGTCTAGTAGGTCTAGTTTGTATAGTAAGCACTTTATGGCCCAGCTCATAGGCCGGTATAATATGACATATACTTGGACTTGGAGCGTACGATATATGTTAAAGTGTGTTTTGTAAGGGGACATGTAGCTGATAAATAATCCAAATGATGCTGGAATAATTGAGGGTTTGAGAGCTTCAAGATGGTGTCTAAGATGGCCACCGTTTCAGCATTTTGACCAATGTGGTGATAAAATCAAGTCTTTATTCATAATTTTTAATCTTTTCAGCCTAAATTTGAATAATGTTTTGATGGTTAATATTTTTTAAGTTAATTAATTGAAATAAAATAATAAAGTTGAATATTATTCGATCTTGCTGCCATAAGTCACATATGCATGCAATTGCAGATATAATTCCAGTCTATTAAATTGAACCGGAATTTCATACATTACAAACTGAAATAATAATCTTTCTGAATGTAATTTTTATATTATCCACAAACAATTAGTACAATGAATTGTTGAACTACACATGAAACGATTATAGTCAAGAAGACAAAGAAACCATATTTACATTCACATATTCTGCATAATAGATCTTACATAAGCATGGATTACAGAATTAAAGTCGTCATAATTCTTTATTATGTACCAAATAAAGTTAAAAAATGTTACACAATTTACCTCCCTTTGATATGTAAAAATGTTTAATTATTAGTTAAGTCACTTGTTCTTTCTTTTACCGTTATTTATTTAGTTGAATTATCATTCGGTTTTTGATATGATCTGCAATATGGATCTTCAATTTGGTGCTGTAAAATTAAAACGTAAAAGCCTAATTTATAATATCCAAGATGACTTCGTTGAAGATGAAGCTGTTCTAAAGAAGCATGGTATTTCCAGCATGCTGCTGTTCAAAATTAATGCACCAAACCTGATTTAACTGGTTTTCGTTAAAGACGATGATGACCTGGACATTACTATGTGTTTGTCTCACAACATATAGTTTCTGAAGTAAAGAGCATAATACAGTGACATGGATAGATATAATAAGCGGATAGACAGCGCTAGTGTTAAAAGTTGTCTGAGTTACACATCTTGTACTTTGTTCTCAAAGATGTTTCCAACGTTAGACAAATGTTATCCTGTCTACGTGATAGAGAATATGATACTTAAATACCGACCAACTGCATGATAGAACGAATTGGGTGTTCCAATTAAAAATGCATAAACTCTGATCATTCATATGCATGGGTATAGCATTAAATGCTCGTATGCTGAGGTTATCCACTTCAAGGTACCAGCAGCCATAAGTAGAGAAATGAATTTAATATATTTTCGATTGTTATGCTAGTATGATCCAAACTAGGGTTGCTAGCTTTAACGCCGACATTGAAATCCCAAAACGTTTAAGTTGCAATGTTGATGACGCAATCAGGAACTTCATCAACAACCGGCATTGATGTTGGAAAGAACATACTACGCACACCAAAATCAGATATCGGCAATCCAATAGAAAATTATTTTGATATTGAGCAATTTAAAGGACAGAAGAAACAACAAATGTCAATGGAAAAGCTCGCAGATATGTGTTGCCTATAAAAGTTCTGGCTACACTTGTTGTTTTTGCAAAGCAAGCACAGCAAACTGACTTTGGTTTTCTTCATGATACACTTACCACAAAAACATGTCCTGAATATAAAGGATATGATATACACCTGCTGACCAAGACACGAAAATGACATCTCTATAAAAGGCAAAAGTGTTATCACCACAGTGATGTCAGAACTTGTGTTTACAAGTGATCTACAACTATAAAGAGTTACAGTTATCTAAAATGTACATAGACGTTTCAAAATGTAATACTAAGTCACGTCGGTATGCACTTTAGGGTCAATGGGAACGCTTATGGCAAAATTAGCGTTGGAAAAGCTTCTTTGACAACATTTGCTGGGATCTACAAATTAGTAAATGAGAGAAATATCCACAAAATTTACGATTATTAAAATAGTGACAAAGAATTGCTTTGGCACGGTATTCACTGAAATTAAATCTTCAGACATTTTTAATGATCTAAACATAAATCATAGCAACAAATCATCTGCCGGTCATTCGTCTACATTGCGTTAGGAGAGTTTGATTCAGGCAGTAGTTCATATAATGGTGTGTGTTGGAGTAGGAAGAGACGCTTATTGGCCGCTGTACTTGGCATCATTGAAGCTCATGTTATCATACTTTTTCGCTGCTGTGCAACCACACTAGGCGATACACGACCTCTTTTATCTAAGGTAAGTGGAGAAAATGTCTGACAGTGCGCAAAACAAGTTCACGTAGGTTGAGAAAGTCATCACACATGGTCCGGGTTTTTGGAATGCCATATGGAGCGAATGTTCATAGAAACACCTTTTATGAGACATGGCGATGTTAAGAAGGCGATTCTAGTTTCAACACTTATAAATGAAATGCGCAAGGTTTATAGTCGCAGGAGCATGGGAGAAGATCTAAGATAATTGTGCTGCCCCTATATAGCGGACATTAATGAACAAGACAACGAAGAAAACAAGGGAGGGGCATAAGTAAAGATGCTGACCACGTATTCGGTGTAAATTGATTGAATGTATCGATCAGTCGGATCCAAGCAAGCACGTATCAGTCTAGGGAACATTTTGACCAGAAAAATAGCACTAACGTCTGCAAATATTATAAATGCAAAATATAGTGGTTGTGAAATAATCTTTGAAACACATAATAAACGTACTAAAAGTCTTTTTCAGTTTTCATAACGATTTTAAAAAGAAATATTTCTAACACAACGTTTTTCAATGCTCATAAAATATTCTGAATTATAAGTTAAATGTAATGGCCTTTTGGCCCCATAGCATTAACAAATTGTGTTCCCGTAATGTCCGACGGTGTTCGTGAATCCGTCCTCTCACAGTGAATTGGAACACCCAATGCTGACGTGTACCATTTCCGACGGGATATTGTGCAAAACCACTTGCCCAAATGTAGCGAAGTAATATGATATGCGACGGACGAATAAGGATGTCAGCCCGCCATTTACATTCCCTGCATACCCACGACATGTCTAATTAGCGAGATAAGCAATTAGTAATTAACTTGGTATGTTCGTCTGTATTATCATCTGGCATCGCTCATCAACATGTATAATCAATTAGCTTAGCCATTCCATAATTAGATCGGTATTGATTCAATATTGACACCGCTCCAAAGCATATTTAGGGATTTGCCAATTTCGTAATCCGCTAATTATATTGAATTTCTTTTGTTTATGATATTCCAATGCGTATAATATTTAGAAAACTAATATTTAATATAATACTTAAATAATATTAAATATCTTTTTTATAATTTACCTGGTTACGCTACAGTTGTAAAATCAAAATGACTGCATTTGAAAATCATTGGCGGATATTTTTATGAGTCAATACCTAAAAAGTTTGAAACTCAGGTTGTGTCCAGATGGCAAATAAGCGATGCAGACACCAAAGTGTATGACATCAATCTGATTGATTAAACAGTGATTCACTAAAAAGTTAGTTCTTCGAAAGTTTATTTGTACCATATACTTAGCCATTAATTTACTTTAATACGTAATGCTATGTTTACAGAAAAATGAAGAACTCAGATACAGAAAAACTAAACCGTTCTTGAAGAATCAATTAAAAGTAGAAATGTCTGTGCGGCATATTCAAATCCTGATCACATGTACAATAGTTGATGGGCCTGATGCGCTGTATTCCGGTAACTTCTCCATAGACGGAAAGATACATGACTATATTGACAACTTGAGGTCTTATAACAGACAAAAACTGAATAACTGTGAAGTATATTTATCGGTTGGCCGATACATTAAGTTAAGCACCAAAAGTGTGGCGATGTCAGGTAGACAATCCAATGTATCAAGGGTGTACAAATCACCAGGTTACATGTAATTACTAGCACCGAATGGTATGCTAGATGCTACAAATAGCAGCTGGTCTTTCTGATGTGTAAAGCTTTATGCACGGATAAAGAATATCACTCTAACACTATAAATATGATATGTCCAGTGAAATAGATACAGCTTAAGAGCATGATACGTCCAATGAAATAAATAAAGCTTTCATAATCAAACAAGCTGATAACACATGGAGAAGCTGACGTTTTTAGGATAAGGGAACTGGTTTTTGCTGTACAAGCATAACACACTGGCTTTCATGTGGTAGCTTATGATACAGACGAGTATAAGGTGTTGTAACATGTCGATGGTGCCATTAAACTATTATAATTGGTAATCATTAAATCACCAGTGAGGGAGAAAGCAGTTATAGACATTCGCAAAACTGCCAAAAAAGCATAGAAATATCGCGAACAACTTGCTGTCTGTTCATGCCCTCTCTGGATTTGGAACTGTGTCTAGATATGTTGATATCGGTAAAGGTGTAGTTATTACGATACTGAACCCAGGAAACTCCATCAGACTTTTAGGCGATATGACAGCTAGTATAAAGAAAGTTGTCAAACAGTCGACCAAAGTCTCGGCATGCTATGGAGAGCCTGATTTTGTTTCAGCTCAAACAATATACTTGAACAGATAAAAAGTTGATGTACAAGCGATACCCATGTTTAACACTACGGTGCTCATATAATCCAAGCGCGACTAAAATTTGTTATATTTTGTGCTTGTCAAAAGATTCAAATTGACATAAAACAGCATTAGTCAGTATGAGGTCGAAATTCTTATACTATAATATTCATATGTATTATTTAAAGTATTTTAATCGGAAACTTACTAAACACTTATTTGCTACTAAAGTGTAATTTTTACACATTCATTATTCGTATGCATAATGTGAATATGATCTTGGTTGTAGGAGCAATTTTTAAGCAGCCATCTTGGTTCTAGAAGCCATTTTGGACGCCATCTTCCACATTTTATCATATAATACACATATGCACTTATTTATGCGTATTTAATAAGTAAACAATATTATTATTATAACATTATAAAACTCTAAAATATCAATTCCGATATGTTTAATTAAATTAAACTTAAAATGGCAGCCATCCTCTACGCCATCTTGAATGTCTCAAAACCCTCAGAGATACCAGCCTGGCATCATTCCGATTTATCATCAGAAACATGCCTCTTAACCAAACAAAAACATTAACTACACACCTCATTGCCACGTATCGTGAAAATCGCCACTTTTCTGCCAGACAATCACATGTTTTTATGGTTACAAATACTTCCAGAAGCGAAACCAGCGGATCCATAGTCGTTGGATAGAAAAGAGAAACACCGCAGCAGACATGCACTTAAAATGTCTTGTTTGTATTTCAAAAAGTCATAAGTGTCAGTGTTAATGTATGTTATGTATTGAAAACGGACTATTTAAAATAAGAGAATAAAAGTTACTGTCTCCATTTCCAACAAAGCAGAAAACCACTTTGTTTTCTTTTTTTGTTTAGTTTGCAGATAAATACGAGACATAAATTATTTTACTGAGAGATTATCGCCATCCTTATGTCATAAATAAAGTATGGTAAACATGGGCAGTTGACGAAGGTCGTCTGAATTCTTACAATACCTTGATTTTAAATGCGTCTTTAAATTAAAATCTGTTCGTTTGCTCATAGAAATATTTATGGTCTCCATTTACTGAGGTGCTATCAAATAGCGTGGTATTCCACGCACATACAATTGGTCGTCTGACGATCCGCCCGTTTCAATGCAACGATTGTAAACTTACCAGTTTTAGTCTAGATGACGTATGGGCAAGTGTACAATGTGTCTTAATTGGGTTTACTTGACATTCTTGAAATAAATAATACTGACCGAGAACTCAAAAGAACAGAAGGTTCACCTTATTTTAATCATTGATATTGAATATTTTAGCATTATTGAACTATTGCATATATTAGCATTATGGGACTAGTACAGTTTTGACAATTCATTTTTATATAAATATAGGGATAATACACGTTTTCGAGGGCATGATCATCTGCGGGCGCTCGAAAAATCCGTTCCTGCCCGAGTGCGCAGCACGAGGGCAGGAACGGATTTTGAGAGCGCCCGCAGATGATCATGTCCGAGAAAATGTGTATTTTCGCTATTATTGCATAAATAAATCACACATACCAAAATAAATTAAAATAACATTGAAAAAAATATGTTTTGTTCATTCGACATCGACAAAATAATTCGATTATTTCAATACAGTTCAATGTTGTGTTTTACATATGCCTCACTCGGTCATCATCCGAAATGACGAGGCTTTACCTTCGGATAGGCAGTTTTCGATTTTAAATGTGTTTAAACAGTGGATTAATGCAAAGTTGAAATGCAGCCGCGCAAAGTAAGAAATTAGGAATTATTTTGGAATTTACAGCAGGAACGTTTAAGGTACATAAACACTTACATTTACAGCACAGTCTTTTGAAAGTGTTGAGTAAATAACCTTAACTTCATTGACGTTGCCAATAAAATAAAGCTCTTGTCAAGAGAGTGCAGATGGTATAATTTGAAAAGTGGATTGAAATAGTCATTATCCCTGCATGCATGAGGAAACTGGTGCTTATTCAGTTCCCCATTTATGCTTGGAAAGTCGTCGAAGGCTGGAGAAGGGAAGTAACTGCGCGTGGACCAGATTATGGATATGAAAAACACATAAAAGGGCTTGAAAGGCACGTGAATCGCCTTGTTTATACACGATTTCTCCCGTTCAAGCCCTCCTTTTGCCCAAGTTTCTGCACCCCGCCAGAGGGCATTATAGATAGAGTTTATGCAATAATAAATAATAACACACGGTGGAGCTAGGCCAGACGCCTAGTATTGGCCTGCTGAGGACGTAGCGGCCCAATGGCAATTATGCGGCAACATCGGCCATATATATATAAGACTGTGTAACAACTATTCTCAACCGCAACGTCACGTGGTTGGACATCATATGTAGCTTCCTATGCCGCACCATTTGGGTCAAAAGTACAAATACGCCAACAGCTAAAAATAGATGTTACCACGGTGACAAAATTGTTACCGCAGTGACAATTTTGTCACTGCGGTAACAATTTTGTCACCGCAGTGATATCTATTTTGTCACTGCGGTAACAATTTTGTCACAGCGGTGACAAATTATAACTGTTGGTATATTTTTATACCTGCTGTTATATTTAGTTGATTGGGGCAATTTTCAACCATTTTCCTCGTAACAAACCGAGATGTTTTCAAGAAAATAATTAAATATTTAACAATAGTTTAAAATAAAATCAAAACGGAAGAATAAGGATAGTTTATAAGTTTATTCATATGTTTTTCATATGTTTGTGTCCTTTTGTCCAAAGTATCACCGCAGTTACAAATATATCGCCGCAGTGATAAATTTATGACCGCAGTGACAAAATTGTCGACGCGGTGACAATTTTGTCACCGCGGTGATTTCTATTTTTAGCTGTTGGCGTATATGTTCTTTTGACCCAAAGGGTACGTCATAGCTTCCACGCCTACTCCATTTGTGAGCTCCAGTGAAAGTAACTTGGCCCTGTGCTACCGTTTAACTGGATGACTGACCAAGAAACCGTTTATTTGTCTAGAAAGCCGGCGAAATCTATCGACTAATCGGCCTACAAACAAACCGATTGAATGAAAATCGGTCACATGTACAAATACACAATCGCATGGCAACGGAATTACCTTTAATTACTGACCAAGTGAGAAAAAACTATCAATTTGTGTAAAAGTCTGACTTACATGCGTTCTAAGTATTTTTAGAAGCGAGATAAGTAGGCTGATATTCATCGGATAGAAAATATAGCGGATATTCATCGGATAGAAAATATACTCATATGCCGACTTGAAATAATTAGCATTTGATAATGTACAATTGTTTTAAAAAGTCACTTTAAACAAACGTATGCTTCGCATTGGAAATTGTTTAAATATTTAACTGTCTACACTTCCAATTCAACATAAAAAACTTTGTTTTCGTATTTTGCTTAGTTTGAAATAATAAAATTATTGTAATGAGATGTAATTGCCATCCATATGGGGTTAAGCAAGTATGGAAAGTAAATGCAGTTGTCAGAAGCCGTCCTCATTCATAATAGATCTTCAAATTTTTATTAAAAATATCTTCGCTTTCTCATCGTCTCTTAAGACTGGGATGAAATGCAAAGTAGTTTGAAAACAAACTAATTTATGTAAACATTCAAATGACAAAATAAAAAACGCTAGCCACTCGCAATGTATTTCAAGATCATAGAGGTGATATGCGTGCATATATATATATATATATATAGTGGTGTATCTGATGAGGAGACTTAAATTTTCCATCCGCCTGTCCGTCTGCTAGAGTGAACGCACACCAAGAGATCATTTTCGGTTAGTGTGAAATAAGTTAGTGTTACTATTTAATGTTCGTTAAAAAATAGTTTAAGTTAGGTCAATTATGTTGTCAATTTCTTAACGTATGTCTAGGCGTTCAAACGCAGTCTCGTGGCATATTGATTACACCAAGTGTTTGAGTAAACGTTCTCTGGTAGCACTAAGCATTGCGTAAAGAGTGCGAAATAACAATATGTTTACATGATCCATAAACACAGATGAGTATGTTTAGGTATGTTGCAAAAACAATTTTAGATAGATATTTTAGGCAATTTTGTTTCATGAATCAGCGTACATTTTATTTAAGCTGTGCATAAAATAACAGGTCGGCAGGTGAAAGAAGAAAACTTCATACAAAGGTCTATTTAGATTTTATGTGTATGAGTATATAGCACAATTTAGGCTTGGCGCTAACGTTAAGCAAACGATATTAAAATGAGTATAGTCAGTATTAGGTTATAATGTCGATAGCGTTATGGTAATTCTAATATTATTTTGAAAATAGTTTTATAGATTGAGTTTACTTGTCATTTATATTTTATTAAGGTTGAGTTAACCGACCGCAGGACAGTCATCGATACAATTTCTATAAATATCATACACGTTATTTGTAATCAAATCTATTTTCAGGTATAAAAAATAATAAAAGTATGCCCATACTAAAAGAATAAACACGTACTTAACTGCCAATGCATTTTTTCGTGGTTTATGTCAGAAATTTAGTTAAGCTTTTACATGCTGAATGTTACCATCGCTTATAAAACAAATGATAATAGAACGAAGAAGACGTAATTCGTTGTCTTAAAAGTGATATCGCGAAAGAAGTAGATACATATCAGTAATAATAGAATAACAATAGCTCAAAACGCGATTGAGTATTTGTGTACAATCGCAGTTGTTCTATGTTATTCAAAGACCAAAAAGCAGATCGCATAAACGGAATTCCGTAATTACATGTACATACGCACATATTTTATCTGCTCTACGAAAGCGATAACGGTGGTTCTGTTGAAAATGTCCATTGAGGACTTCACCGTCCATTGAGGACTTCACCGTCACCATACACACACAATGCTAAGTTCGACTTATTCTATCTTGTCGTTGTTTATTTGTATACTTTTCCATACAGGTAAGCGGTTTTAATTTATCTTTAATTGATAATTTTCATTGTCATTGTATTTAAATTAAAAACAAGTAAGAACTTTCTTTCACTTCGTTGTTTCATGAGAGTAAATTATGCTTCTGTAATCAGTACGTGCAAGGACATGTGTGTGTGTAAGATATATTTAAGGTTAAGAATTTTGTTCAACAATAATTTAAACAATAGATTGCTTTTTTCTCAGAAAGCTTTACCTGTGTTTAGTTCTCGTTCATTTCCGAAAATCATAGAATATGAACAGCCTCAAACAAGTTTATTCGCGATGAAAGTAGATAAAAGCAATATTACCGCCTCTTATGATCGAATGTCGCTATAGACCATCCATACATTTCTAAAACTCTGGATTTCCATAGGATCAGCGACTCCGCCTCATTCATCCACGTTCTGTCCGGACAACTGGATGCCTTTTCAGGGCTCCTGCTACTTCTTCCATCACACGGAGCAATCATTCACAGAGGCACAGGTAAAGCAATGGGTAATTTCTTCGTGGTAACGATATTTGTATATTTCTTAATACAATTAAGGAATTCTGCAACAGTCATAATTACTTTTTTTAAATTATAAATTCAGACTTAAAAATATGGGCAACTAGGTTTATCTTTTTTTCCACGTGCAGTCAACATGCCATATTACGTAATTAGCTCAATATCAGTTTCCTATTATAAGATCACATTTCAGCACGCATGTCTCCAACGGAATTCGAACCTCGTTCAGATAGACTCGATAGAGGAAAACTTGTTCATCAAAGAATTCCTTAGCCAGCAAAGTAAGACAACCTCAATCTCAGGATCATGAATGTCGCTATCACCGATTTTACACTATTTAATAAAAGGCAGACTGACACATAAACATACTATCAATTTTCGCCGCAAATACGTTAATCTTAAAGACGGACGTTTACCAATAACGTCAGTTTTCTGAGTGATCCCATTCTTTTTAGCTAGCTTCATCCTTCAATTTCCCAGCAATTTATTCTTACTGAGAATGAGCCAACACCGGTCCTTATAAACTGATATTAACATTATATTTTCAACGAAATCATCAAAACATGCTGAAAATATATGGATTCGGGGGAATGCAAAACGAAACAATCTTGTATTTGTATTACAAAGACCTGAATTATTGTAATGTCATGTAAGGATCGAAAGAAGTGTCTCTGTAAAATTGTGTTTTATCGGTTCATACGTGATTTAGAATGATTTTTTTTATATTGAATAATGTTTTATACGCCGATGCTCAGTTCTTTTGAATGTTTATGTATTTTGTATCTTGCTATAGTAATGCTATGTTTCAGAGCAATTACACTGGTGGATAGGACTATCTGATGAGGACATCGAGGGCATCTGGAAGTGGGTTGGGTCAGATGACAAGCCCACATACACAGGTAGTTATCCGTCTCTTTTCGACATGATCATAGGCAATGTTAAAGCAATATGAATTGATTGAAATACATATTTACTGTCTTTGTTTATATTTTATCTAGTATTTATGACGAAAAATCATGGACGAAAAGTCTTAAGCAAACCATCAATCACAATGCATGTGCTTTTTTTACTGCATTCTGATGAATGAACAGTTTTGACATTGGAGCCTGATGAAAGCGAAACTTTATTTACTAACAAACATAGCAGCTGCGTTACTTAACTTTTTTAGTAAAGTAACTTTACAACTTCACCGTAGTGAAAATATTACAATACAAATTGATTTTGTAATTAAAGCACATTTAAAAAATGTCTCTTAACAGAAATTGTTTTACAATTTCTTATAATTTGTATAAGAACATTCTTATTTTGTAAAGACTGGTATCCCGGCGAGCCTAACAACGTGTCCAACAACGAAGACTGTGCAATAACTTCTGGGCTCGCCGACCGCAATTTCAGATGGATCGACATTGCCTGTAGCAACCTCCATTATTCCATCTGTGAGCTTAAGTGAGTACCACGTAATCGTTTGTTATCTTCATGATTTGACTGTATGACTGACCAAGAAACCGTTCCTTTGAATAGGAAGCCGTCGAAATGGTCAATACCGATTTGCTAAAGAGCCTCATAAAAGAGACCGAATGAAGACAACCGATCAATTGTCAACATAAATTTAATAGCCAATGGCATGGTAATGCGATGGAAAGAATAACGTAGTTAACGTTTTACTTAAGAACTGACCAAATGAAATATTGATGAGAATCATTCATCAATCTGATCTATTACATGACTAACACGTCGAACGCAAAGGCAAGCGTCTCAATAATACTTATTTTAGGCTTGTGTGAAAGTCTATTTCATACATTGTTCTTTTCTAAATTCTTTCAGAAGCGAGACCAGCGGAACAATAATCGTCGGATAGAAATGACAGACCGAAGCTGTTTCCAGGGTTGCTTTGTTACAAATATATGTAAATATATGTTCTGTTTTTGAGGCAGAATACTTAAACTATTAGAGCAAATTGTTAAGTGTCTGAATTGTGAACGGAACCGTAAATTTCAGCTTTATTTTCTTTTTCTGGTGTGTAATAACGCAAAGAGACTTAATTTCTTTAAATTAAATATTATCGTAACCCATATGGCATTAACCAAGAATTGAAAATTAATGCCGTTGACGCCTGCCATCTTAATTTGGATGAGCCATTTTACTTCATTTTATAATAAGTTCGCTTTACTCGTGAACAATTATATTGACTCCTTTGAATGAGATGAGATGGAGAATAGTAATATTTAAAGTGTATTACTGGTGAATGTGCGGAGGAGACTTAAAGTTGTTTCCCCCGTCTGTCTGTTGTCTGCCCGAGCTAATGCAATCATTTTTAAGTTACCAGTTTTAGTTTAGATGAAATCTGTTAGGACTAGTATTTAAATGTACAATAGAAACGGTTTACGAGACTGTGTTTCTATAAATTGCGACTAACCGATAACAAATAAGAACTGACGAAGCGTTGTCAAATCTCGCTATGTTATAATAAACATAAATTGTGATGATCACGCTCTCATTTTGTGTCTCATTGGCGTCCAGTCACTGTTAATTAAAAAATAAAACGTCATTTTGTAACTTAAATATACATCACTTATCGAATTTAGTATACAACTTAAGCTTTCAATGTGGTAATTGTGCTCAAATTATATTTTGCTTGAATTACAACATATTATTTAGGGATAAATTCGATTTAAAAATTCTGGTTGTGAATTATGCTTAGAGGTTATCCAATACATGCTTTTGATGATTCAAACGTCAACATTATGAGGGCACAACATTCGTTAAGCTACATTCAAATGTCAATCTTGAACATTACTTACGAAGCTTTACGAGATCGCGAACAAGACGTTAAAAGACACTAAAATATATGGCTATACAACAATCTTTACAACGGGCATCATACGAAGCCTTTAAACCATATAATGCAGTTTTTACGTGTCAATACATGAATGTGTATGAAATAGCGATAAGTAGTAAGACATCGTGTTAAAGGAATTATTATAATGCAGTGTCATGTTTACACATCTTCAGACGTCATTTGAGCATCGCTTTCTTTTTAATCTGTATTTTGCTAAACGAGTTCAGACAGGTTCACATAACCCCAAACCGGAACTCCTGTTTTCAGGGTTACATGCAGTCAACTTGATACTTGGCACACATTGTTCAGTGCATGCTGCCTATGATTTGTAAAATACATTGCAAATGGAATGTTTTGGTATCAAACTGAAGGTATATTTGTAAGCAATTAGAAAAAAGCCAATTTACTGCTCTAGTTTTTCTGTTGATGGATCCCGGCTCTGAAAGTAGGTCACACTATTGAAGCCCAAAATGGCCGCCTCCACATCTGTCAAAACCGGTGTGCCTATTCTAGGGTGAATATTTTGAGTTACAACGCATAGAATTTAATGACATGCCTTTTCTTTTAAAGAATATGCATGTATCTTTCCAATGATGTATGATGATATAGTGGCTATACGCTTGATCATGGTACAAATTGATGTCGAACTTCAACTATTGTATATGTAATATAAAAGGAAATGAATTGCGCATGCGTAACCTATAAGATTCTTTTGAGATGAACTGAAGTACAACACGTTTAATATTTATATTTGATATTAAGGTTAAGTATGTGATGTATGATATTGCAATCATTGAAGTAATATGTGGTAACATAATGATTTACTTTAAACAATCAAAATAAATGAAGCATTGATTGTGATATTGCAGGTATTGGTGATGACAATATTACTTAAGAGAGCTACGTACGTACAATATCTTGTTTAAGTTTAATAAAAATAGAATAGAGAAATACAGAAACATATTTTGTAGTTAAAAAATATGCTACTTACTTATTTCAATATATTGAAAGTATGTACTAGTTCTTATATAGAATTATGCGTGAATTATGTGTTGGTGGGTTATCATGAATATCAAAGAAGACTTATCATATAGTTATTATATTTTGTAAACTTGCAATTCTTTTAAATATATTGATTAAGATTCATAACTATAGAGATATAATTTATATTATTTGAAAGCAGATTGGTTCAAACCTCTCTGAAGTGCAACTTCCTAAAAACCAAAACATTGGTCCGAGAGTTAATCGGTATAGAAGGAGTTCACCGTACTTTTAACGAATCTTATCTCAAGTTCCGAATTCGATAAATTGTGAACGTTGATATCCGAAAAATGAGAATCAATTTGAATAATGTCAATAGCGTATATATAGATTGTAATATTTAAAAAAATATACATTAAGTGAACATATCAATTGTATTGTGTTTAGGGTGAGTTAATAGACGGAATATTCGGTTTCCAAATACATAATGCACATACTAAGAGCTCATACACGTATATTATTGGCAACACATTATTCCCATGAAGAGATAACAGAATAACACTTAGTATAGTTATTAATTAGATATTTTCGTTATCTGAAGAGTCGAATTGAGCTATCATGTTATTTAGATCAGTTATGAAATTAACTTCTTCATACAAACCAAAATATCGCAAACTCGATCAAAAAAATATATATACACTTTTTATCCTATCTACAATTGTTTATGGCATCGTTTATGCTTCCAACTTCCAATTTTTAGGTAAGCTTTTAAATACGGAATTCCGTACTTGCCATTGCTAACTAATGAAATTAATCTGAAAAGAGAACACACCAAGTAGGAACATAATGAAGAAGGAACAATTGAAATCGTGGATGAAATGAGATATCACGAGATAATGATGACGAAAAAGAGATTATACAATGACGAAAGAAAAATAGAAATTGCGTTGTCGAAAAAAGAGAAAACGTCACGAGGAAAACGCACAAAATCACCACAGTTTATATGATGCAACACTTTCGTATTTAATTGTATACATTTATCCAGTTGAGTTCCTCTTATTGTACATTCGCAATTATGTTTCTTCTGGTAACGCAAATGCCGATGGCATAAAAAGATTCCTTTGACACATGTACATACGCATATATCTACTCTTAAAACTTTATAAGTGTTGTTTCTGAGGTAATTGTCCATAGCGGAATCCACCAAACATAGATAATTCTAAGCCTGGCCTACTCCATATTGTCGTTTTGTCTTCGTCCGTGTTTGCAGTCAGGTAGGCGGAAAATTATATTATATATTTATTTATATAATTCATTATATATATATATATATATATATATATATATATATATATATATCTATATATATATATATATATATATATATATATATATATATATATATATATATATATATATTTATAATGAATATTATAATTGTGTTCCTAGCTTAACGGAATAAATCTGTAAACATTGCCATTTAATGCGTCATCTCAGTATTACACTTATCACTGCGTTGTCAGTAAGTGAAAACACATGGGCGTATGCATAACAGCATGATGCATTAAAGATAAAGACAAATAAAAACATAACAACATTTGATTTGATTTTCCTAGAAGCGAGTCAATTTTGTGATTCAAAGTTGTGAAGCTCTGGGCTTTCAAATATAAGGTGCTGCCCGGGTAGCTGATTTGTATTAAATAAGCGCTTGCGTAAACGTCTTGCTCACACATTGTGTTTGTTCCAAATAATTTCAGAGACACGGCCGGTGGAGCTATAATAGTTGGATAAAAAGAGACACCAAAGGAAACATGAAATAATAATGTGCATTTCTTTATATCAAACTGTTGTACAGTGTTGTTTAAAACAATGTATATTTGGTATTAAAATGAGAGTTTAAATATCACAGTTTCTGCATAGTCAACATAAAAACACTTGTTTGCTTCTTTTGTTTAGTGTGAAGTAATAAAAAATAAACATTAACATCAGTTAATCAGAGATTTTAACCATTCTTATGGCAAACAAGAAAGTGTGGACAATAAATGCAGTTGATCAATGTCTTTATTCGGACCTGATCTTTAAGTTGAATTTAAAAGAGGTCTGATTGCTGAAGAAAAAATATATTGTCTCCGTTGATTATTAACTGAGATGAAATCAAAAGTAAAGATAAAAAAGGAACGTATTCCACTAAACATTCTAAAGACGAAAATAAAAATGCTCATCCAAGCTAACGGAACAGTTGTATAGTGTCCAGTTAAAGTTAAGATGAACTATGTTTGGCATTGTATTTAATGTGACTTAAATTGGTTTAAGTGACTGTGGTTCAATAAATCTCATTTCTGCGATAACTCATATTTATATAAGTAATTTAAATAAACATTATGTGTGACGATAATCTTGCTCTCCTTCTATATGTCATCGTCGTGAATTCACTGTTATAATATCGTCATATCGTATCACGAGAACTACATAAGCTTCTAAACTTAGTATAAACGGTGAGCTTTCAATGTGGTCATTGTCCTTTTATCCATCAATGTCTTTGCTTATCATACATTAACCACGTGCTATTAGTGCGCTTTAATTTAAGCTAAGTTCAAACATTAGAGAGCGCCCATGCTTGTGTTCAAATATTGTTTTATTTGACTGACTATATTTACATTTTGGTTGGAAAAAATTCAAAGCAGTTTTCCAAGAAATTGTTTAGATCACTCTAACGTTAATTTCATTGAGACACAACATACTTTTAGCTTCACGTCATTATCAATCTATTTGTCAAATTTGTTTTTTATTAAAATTAATGGATGCCGCGTCGTGACAACGTTAATTAAAATTTCTTACATCACTTAAATATTTTATTAAAACAATACACGTGTTTTTATATTAACAAATAAATGCAAACAACACATCTATTATCCATGTATTTTTATGGTTGTCTATCATAGGCCCTAATTACTATCCCTACCACATATAGAGCGCGAAGCGCGACACGTATTATTGATTGTAACAATTAGTTGCGATAAAGGAAGCAGCCGCTTATCAAGGAGGAGCTGTGTCCCAGCAACCCGTTTCCCTAGAGTCAAGCACTCCTCGGAGTTTGTTTTTTTAAGAACCACATATTACTATCGTATTACTATCCAGGTGGTATGGGACCTTTAGCATTATCCGATTATTACGTCCATAATTATCTTCCTTAGAATTTGAGGAATTTTGAAATCGTTGTTTGAAGTCCAAAATTTTCATCCGATTGTTCCCAAACTTGCACAGGTTTTGTTGTCAATGAAGACCCAACCAAAACTCTCTATATGAGCAATATCGGACCATAAGTCCAGAATTATGTCTCTTTGAAATTAAAAATAAAAGTGAAAAACTGCTTGGTTAGGTGATTATGTCAACATTGTTCATCAGATTCGTTCCAAACTTACAGTTTCTTCATATCAATGAGCATTTTTACCTCATTAAAAATGAGAAACATCGGGACAATAAGTCCAGAATTTTTTTCTATTAAATTTGACAAAATAAACAATTTCCACTTGTTTAAAAGATTTCACAACTTTCGTCTAAATCTTTCCAAACTTGTTAAGTGTTTTTAACTTTTTATATCAGTATTACTCTAACCCTATTGAAAATGATGAATATCGGAGCAATAAATCTATTATGATCTTTTACTGAATTTCAAAGTATTGTGAAATGCAGCTTCGTTATGCAATTTACAGTTTTCATTCATTTCTTTCAAACTTTTACAGTGTTTTCATATCAATGAGTACTCAACCCCTATCGTAAATGAGCAACGTAAGAATAAGTTCAGAATCATTCCCCTTGAAGTTGAGAAAGATATGAAATAACGCTTACAAAATGAAGCAGATTTTTTAAAACCTCCACAGTTCTGTTCCATTAATGAAAACTGCACACGGATGCCAGTAAAAAAAAAAGGAAACCAATGTAAATAAAATGAGTTATGAAATATTTGGGGGTTACAAACACAATTATAGATAATGGTTATTTGGGGGTTATAACACAACATCATAAATAATGGTTATTTGGGGGTTATAACACAAAATTATGGATAATAGTTATACCAGTATCTTTTTCTATTTTGTTTAAAATAATCGGCCAATAAATTAATATTTAAAGTAGAAAAAAATCGTTCCATGTAACTTCATTGAGTGCCTTTTACACTTAAATTCCCGACGCCATTTGATGCTTTGCATCAATACTTATCTTGTATGATATATATATATATATATATATATATATATATATATATATATATATATATATATATTAAGCATATTTTATGCTAAGTATAACGATATGGACATTAATTGGGAAAACATTCCACAATATTTGTCTGTACGGACTAGTTTTGCATGTAGTTTAAATGGAGGTCGTTTAACTGTTCGTTAAGTATAGTTTATTATCAAACCAAAGCTAAAATAGTTGAGAATAAATGTTTTACATGCAATTACCTGTTACAAATGAAATTAATTGATATCCAAAAATAAATACTGTATACGAATATATTTAAATTCCATACCTATATATGTTTTCCGTTGCGTTTGGTCTTCTCCATCATGTTTGGTCAAGGTGACTTAATACAATAAATTGAGGATACATACTACATCCATCAGGCATTGGAGCTGTTCATATAGGTGCAAACTTAAGTTTTTATTCAGAGAATGTTTTTTTATGATTCGGGCTTCAGAAATCCATTGACCTCATTCTCCTCTTTATTGTGGACTTTTCAATACAATGACGCGAATTATGAGAGACATTTTGAAATTCTTTAATCGTACACTCTCAGTAGGTTGAGATTTTATTGAGCATATTTATTTTATCCATCGTAATATCGCATATGATGCGGTTTTACCAACTTGCTTTTATATAAATACAATAATAAACCTACTACTCTAACAAAATGATAGAGAAATATCTGGGTACAAATCTGATGGATATCATTTTGAGTATGTTTGTATTCACTTCTGAGTCAAGCATTATGCATAGTCTTCACAAACATAAGTCGTACAAGTAAAATGTTTTTCTGACGTCGGTCGTGTATATCAAAAATGCCGTACTCTGTGAACACAACATGTATTACAATTTCAAAAAAAAACCTGACTTGATTATGTTTTATAATGTAACAAGACGGAGTTCAGTTGTGACGGGAACGGTTACCTCTGGTTTTGTACTTGGTGTGGGTATTTAAAGCAAACGCATGCAGTGATCGGAAACACTGTTTTTCGTTGATTTAGAAAAGTTCAAAACAGTCTGTCTTTAACTGCTGCTTTCAATTTTTAACACATAATTAAAATGTATGTTGATATGAAAACATTATATTCTTATATGATTAATTGAGCAAACATATATTGTATTTAGTTGTGAATAAAATTGAAACATATTCTCTTTATCGCAATTTTGATTTAAATTGCGATGGCATGAGGTGAAATGTTGTTTATAGCTGGCTTTTTTATTTACAAATATTGACCTTGTGGGTTTTTGGGTCATTAAACCGGTTTTTTAACCGCCAAATATGTGCGTATATTGATTATTCCAATGTGGTTATTGCAGTTTTATTGATTGGTGTTTGCTTAAAGGAGACTTTTCACGTTTTGGTAAATTGACAAAATAAAAGAAAAAGGTGTTTCAGATCCGAAAATTTTCGTTTTAGTTACGATATGTGTGAGGAAAAAGTGATACTGAACATTAACCATGCTCTAAAATATCCAATAAATGCATCTTTTGACGATTTGAAAACCTGAAAATAATAAAGCGTTGCAACGCGAAACAATTGAATATTTTGGAAAGTTCTGTTGTTGTCGTTATATTTTGGGAAACTACGAGGATTCCTTATATAAGTAACAAATACATCCGCTTATAGCATGAGCACGGATGGTCGAGTGGTCTAGGCGGGAGACTTTTTACTACAGGACTCAAGGGGTCAGCGGTTCGAGCCCAGTTGCGGGTTACTTTGTTTTCCTTTTTTAAATTGTATTCTTGTTTTTGACTGGAGATTTTTAGGTCCAATGTTTAAATTTATCAATATTCAATACTTGCCAAAATCTGTGAAAACGCGTGTGTTTTGTCCTGTGTCTAAAATGTATGGCAATTGGCCTCTTGCCTCAAAAGTTCCATATGTGAAGCCGCAATGCCTTAACCTTTCATATTCTGCACGGACAACTGAGTTGAATTCGTTGGTTTCTGAGAATACTTCCACCACGCAGCTAAATCCGAGAGGCGCAGATAAGCGTTGTCGGTTGCAGCCATGTAACTTCTGAAAGAGGTAACACATTTTTAGACTTTCGTGGTATTCAGAGCGTTAATACATATCTAAAAAAACACGTTTTATAATATATATAAGTGTCTTGTTCTGAGAAAACTGGGCTTAATTCATGTGCGTAAAGTGTCGTGCCAGATTAGCCTGTGCAGTCTGCACAGGCTAATCAGGGACGACACTTTCCGCTTTAATGTTATTTTTAGTTTCAAGGAAGTCCCTCCTTATCGAAAATCAAGTTAAGGCGGAAAGTGTCGTCCCTAATTAGCCTGTGCGGAGTGCACATGCTAATCTGGGACGACACTTTACGCACATGAATTAAACCCAGTTTTCTCAGAACAAGACACATATATATACAATTTGAAAAAATATTTAAATATTTTGTAAGCACAATCAGCTAATGTTTTTAAATTTCAAATTGTAACACTCATGTCTCCAATTAAATTTTATTATCTGAACTTATTATTTCTATATGCCGAAGTTGTTTTCCCTCGGTTATAGACAGATATATCGGGATCGTTTAATTTTTTTTAATTATACATGTATACTCTAGAACAGTGTAATTGTATTCTTATAAGCGCTGCACTATTGCAAGGATGTAAGTCATTATGATTAATCAAGGACTTGTGTCATTTTGTATGTGCATTTTATGCATTTTTATTCATGAAAAACATTAAGGCGGCATTTCATAGACAGATAGAATGACCGCTGAAAGACAAAAACTGCCAAAATATTAGTAAAGGTTGTTTCAGATCTGCTGGATGGAAATGACAATTTCGCTTACGGGAATTACTTTTCACAATACATGTATGGCAATATGGCACTTATGTCAAGTTCTTATAATTTGAAAAAAATGTACCGGTATGAATTACATTTATACAAGATAAATAACACTAACGGTTACAAAGTAGTGTTTTAATATCGTAACTATGAATATTCATAACTTGAAATTGTTATTTAGTATCCCGTGTTTGTTAATATTTGATTGGAAAATAAGTTTTATATAAACATTGAGTATAAAATCAGCTGATAATATCAAAAGCCTCAATGCTGCAGAAGTAGAGTGGTACAAATTGCTCCGAGAGGTCCCGTCGTCAAATCCAGTTGGCGGCATTGTTTATTAAACTTTTTGTCTTGCTAACATAACTCTTTCAGACTTGATCTTTTTTATTTTGATAGTTACTACATTTAATGATTTTTTTTAAATCACGAAAACCTGTGAACAAGTCATTGAAGAAACGACCAGACATAACACTACTGTCATTTTGTACCGTTTGCTGTTTAACGAAAAAAAAGACAAACTACCTCGACAAATATTTCGGCTGAACCAAACTGAAAAGGCAATAGCCACTTCCTTTGAACAACACATCTGCAGTGAAGCAAAATGAACAATGCGGGTGCAAAATACATGTATTTGTTTGTTATTTCATTTTACGATTTTTAGGTACGGAAAACAACTTTTTATTTGATTATGGCCTAAATACAACCTTTAAACAAATTTAGATCATACACTTTAGAAAACAGACACAAGTGATGGATTCTCTAGTTTATATTATTTGTTTAATATGTGTGAGTAATAATCCGTCTAATTGCTGAATATTGACCTAAAAGTTATGAATTGTTACACTGTTGGCAATAAACATTCGAATAAGCTGCTTTGTCAAAATTAAAGAGCGATTCTAAAACGGAAACAACAAAAAACAAACTGGAATTCGTGCGTGTAATGGAATGTCCAGAATGAAGGCATTTTATGAACAACGTAAATGTCGTGTATTTATTTTTAATTTGTTATTATATTACATACATGTGCGTTACATGATATTTGAGCAAACGAAACAAAGCAAAGATTTAGACTCGTATTGTTAAATGAATAGGTATTAATATGTCGATTGAATACTCTTTATACAAACTAATTTCTTAAATATATGTGTTGAACACGTGTATTGTATGCAGCTGCGATGTTTCCGCGCAAGTAAAACAGGAAGTGGCTGGGGTTATGTGACGATTACATCGGAGGCGTCTTGTCGTGGGTGGGTCAGGACAGAGACCCTCATTCACCGGAATGTCGTCGTCTCTATGACAGTAGAAACAGGAGATTAACGATAACCTACCTCCTTTATTTGCTAGTGAATCATCTATCTATACATACATTTAATAAAGATTCGACATAAATTATGGCAATCAATCAAGCATGCCCTCATGATTCGATTGCTTTAAGTTTTCTTGCCAATAATCCGTCTTTTTATTTAAAGTAGTTTTAATTTATGAATTAGTTTTCCACTGGAAAATACTATTAAAATAGAAAATTGATGTATTTATAAAATAAGTTTGAGAATAATCTCGAAACCGGACCAATGTGTATAACATATTAAACCATTAGTTTTGAAGGGCAGAACAATTGCAATAATTCATTCTATATATGCAGTTTTTAAATTGTTGTCTATTGATATTTGAAAAAAAAATATCCATGCACGAAAACATTACTTTTTCAAGACTGGTGTCCCGGCAAGCCCAACAACGCCGACAACGAAGACTGTGCGATGATGAACGTTACATGGATCGAAAGTGACTGTTGCAACCATTTCCCCTCCATCTGTGAGATCAATTGGGTACAAGTCTGATTTGATTACTAAAGTCTGATGGTCGCCCGAAATATCACTGAGCTTAGCTTACCGATCGATTTACTGTTTCAATAACTGTACGGCCATTAGACCCATGAAACAACCAGGTGGAGTAAAGCACCTACTTAGTGAACGAAATACCGAGAAATCGAACTGCAGTCATAATCTTTACGTGTGAATTATTCAAATAAGTGGTTGTGTAAAAATCTAGCTCACATATTGTTTTGCTTCAAAAGTGAGACCAGCCGACCTATTATCGTCGGATAGTAAAGAGACTCCGGATCTGACTTTACAAAAATACCAATTGCAAACTGTTTAAAGATACTGAATCTGTATATTTTAAGATATGGTTGATATATACTAAACACTTGTGGTACAGTTCCGCATTCCTCAAAGTATGAATTAATCCCTCCTAACAACATTGAAACGTTTTTTTATCAAAGCTATAAAAATAATATGAAGCAAAAAAGCATACAGCATTTGCTGGCTTTGGTAATTTACATTTTGCGTCGCTTTTTTATCGATTGAGTAACATGCCAGATTGCACTATATATGTAAACATACACAACATTATCACATGATTAATGATAAATGTTGCAAACACGCAATACAAATCGCGAATTAACCCATTTATGCCTAGTGGACTCTCCCATCCGTCTAAATTGGATCAATTTATTTCCATAATTAGGGATGTTTAGTATATTTATTTCTATATTTAGAATATTTCTTTTGGAAATTCATTCAAGCAAACAGCGCAGACACTGTTAAGACGCGACGTCTCATCTGGGTCTACGCTGTTTGCCAAGGTTTTTTTCTAAACACTATGCTTAAATTGGTTAAATTCATGAATTGTTTTACATTATATTGCTGCTAATAATATCGACATTTTCACCCATCAAAATATATCACTCATGTTCATCCATCAAAATACATTATTATGTACGTGTCTATTCAAGTCGACGTTTAACTCATCATGACCGATCAAGGATATGCATTTACATTGGGATTCTACAAACAATTAGCAGGACGAAAAAAAAACATCATTTTTTATTTGTTTGACCACTGTTGTATTTGCTGAGATTAATTACTTTCTTTTATTTCATTATACATGCAACCTTCGCTAAAACAGCGACCACAAAGATGCATGATTAAAATATCTAAACGTGCTTTAACATATGAACGCACTCCATCTGTGTGTTAACATGAGAAAAATACTTATTTTCGGAGGATGTTCCAACATATACCAGGAAAGCGACTGCATAATGGACATGAATGCGTCACATATAACCACAGGACAATCACTCGGTACAGTATTGAGCACGCCAGCAATCTACTCGACCATACAGCTCGCGTCACATTACCTTTCGTTTCGTATAAAAAGTGCAAGAAATATCAGGCCCCGTTTTCACCAAGCATTTTTTTTGCAATCGAAAATCGATTTTGCATGTCATTGAAAATGGATTTCCATTGTAGTTGATAGGCAAAAATGAAAATCGATGTCAGTTAAAATCGATTTTCGATTGCAAAATCGTTTTGTGAACACGGGGCCTGGACGACATTGTACATGTTCTCATTGTAATTAAGATAGTTATATAGACATATGACTGATAAAACGGTGTCGAGAGGTGCAGTTTTGCTCGCCACAGAAAGGTGGTCATTAAAAATTTAAAAGGATCATTATTAAATATTTAATTAACAAAACACGCATACTTACAGGCTTGGCTGGACACGATTATTAAGTAATCCAATCCACACCTAGTTATGGTTTCCTTTTTGTGTGAAAGTTTTTGATTGAGCAAATAATTGGATGTCGCAAACGCGCAAAATAAGTACACAAATTAATTATACAAATGCCTTTTGACGTAAACAATATTTATAGCCATTCACCAGATGCAACAGAACTTAAAGCATGATGTTTACTAAATTGACGTTAAAAAAACGCCCTTAAAACATGCAGTGGCGCCAATTATCGTGCATTTTACACTGCCGTTAATAAAAACATCACGGTGACGAACTCAGTTACATGATTTTAACATGATACATACAAATTGCTGTACTAATTGATAAAAAAAATCATCCTGTAACGTTGGTCCAGAGGTTTGAGTCAGCGCAAGATCCAGAAACAGTATAAAAGAAATATGAACAATTCATGGGTTACATTTCACGAAGATCTGCTTTACTATTTTATAACTAGTGAACTTAAGTGATGTTGCCGGCGTCGACAGTTCTGTTGTTGGTGATTCTGGTCAGTTATGGAAACAGTGACATTGGTAAGTTGATATATTGCGCATATTAAATACAGAGTTAGGCAGGCAAACGTCGGTTTAAATAATGTATTCAAAAATATTAAATATGCGTTTCGTTTCGGAAAGTATTCGGCAATAGTATCTTTAACAAGCTATAATGAATACAATAATAATATACAACTAATCAACTAATCCAAAATATGTCTGTGTTTGTAATTTTCGTCTTAAAATGTTCATAGCTGCACAAAAAGAGTATTGAGGAAGTACCCGGATCTCATTATTTGTACGTCGATATTCCACGTTAAAGGGGCCTTTTCACGTTTGGGTAAATTGACAAAATTGAAAAACGTTGGTTCAGATTCGCAAATTTTCGTTTTAGTTATGATATTTGTGCGGAGACAGTAATACTGAACATTTACCATGATCTAAAATAGCCATTATATGCATCTTTTGACGATTTAAAAACCCGAAAATTATAAAGCGTTGCAACGCGAAACGATTGAATAATTTGGAGTTTTCGGTTGTTGTCGTGGTATTTTTTGATACAACGAGGATTGCTTATATAAAGAAAAAATACATTGTTCAGTGTATGAGAGCGGATGGTCTAATGGATAGAGCAGTAGACTTTTGCTCCCTGGCTCCAGGGGTAAGTGGTTCGAGCCCCGGTGAGGGTTACTTTTTTTCTTGCTTAAATTGTATTCTTGTTGTTTTTTTACTAGAGATTTTTAGATCCAATGTGTGCATTTATCAATATAAAGCATTTAATGGCAAACTTCAATACATGCCAAAATCCGTGAAAAGGCCCCTTTAAGCAATACTTTGATCCTTTAGAATGGAAACATACATTCTATTACCGTTAAAATCTGATCAATTGTGCACATCTCAAAACAACCATTGTATTATTTTATGATTGGTACATTCAAACGCCCACAATATGCTAATTGCTGAACATATTTTTGTCAAATTAAAAAAATATTCTGTTTACAGTAGAGCAACTGAAAATCTCATGAAAAAGGAAATTAAAATAATAAATATTTGGTTACACACAAAAAAAATCGCATGTATGCTAAAAGCAATGTGGTGCATGAAAGTTTCATGTTCCCTTATCTGTATTTTTTATTTATACCATACGAATGTATTTACCTATGACTGTCTTCGCAAATATACCCGTTGAGAGCAAAAAACATTTTGAGTTTTGTCTAGTCGTTATAAACATAGCCTTAATTACAATATAGTGTTTGTGAATTGTTTCTTTCAGTTGTTTCAAAAGATGTAAAACACGGTGGTAGCTACAATGATCAAACCCAAGGTGGCGGTGGCGGTGATGGCGGTTGTGGTGGCGGTGGTTGTGGCGGTGGTGGCGGTTGTGGTGGCGGTGGTTGTGGCGGTGATGGCGGTTGTGGTGGCGGTGGTTGTGGCGGTGGTGGCGGTGGTCACGGTGGTGGCGGTCAAGGCGGTAGTGGAGGTAGAGGCGGTGGTGGCGGTGGTAAAGGTGGTAAGGTTACACTTCCGGATGGACCAATGGGAGGCTGCGATCCTTCGAAATGTCCACTCATTATGTGCCAGCGCCCTATCATCCCGCCCGGGCAGTGTTGCCCAATCTGTGGTGGCATTCAAGGTGGCGAACAAGTTCCAGGCGTCGCTATAATTCAACTGACGGGAGTAAGGCACTTAATTGGTGGAATCGGAGGCCACTCACGTGTACTTCCGGGAAGCGGGAATTTCGGAAGCGGCAGCGTGCTCGTTGGTGGTGTATACAAAGGTGGTGATTCATTGGATATGTCAGTGTCGTCATCTCCCTCGTCGTCGTCGTCGTCATCATCATCATCAGCAGCAGCAGCCTCATCATCATCGTCTTCTTCGTCATCATCGTCGTCATCATCATCCAAAGAACTTGTTGGAAAGGGATACCAGAGTGGAGGATCATTGGATTTGTCCGGAGGGCTTTCAGGTATTTCCGGAGGGTGCAACCCGTCCAATTGTCCAATTGTCGTGTGCCGGAACCCAATAACCATTCCAGGACAGTGTTGCTCTGTTTGCAGCGGAAATCATGGGAATGGAGCATTGGTTGGACGTCCAGGAAACATGGATAACAAGCCTGGGGATGGCGACAAAAATTATCGCCCGGATATTGGAAATCTCAATCCTGTTAATAGCGGCTTAGGTGTACTTCCGGGAAATGGGAATCTCAATTCAGGTAAAGGCGGCTCTGGTGAACTTCCGGGTAACGGGAATATCAATCCTGGTCATGGCGGCTCTGGTAAAATTCTGGGTAATGGGAATCTGAATCCAGGTCATAGCGGCTCTGGTTTCATTCCGGGTAATGGGAATCTGAATCCTGGTCATGGCGGTTCTGGTTTCATTCCGGGTAATGGGAATCTGAATCCCGGTCATGGCGGCTCTGGTTTCATTCCGAGTAATGGGAATCTGAATCCCGGTCATGGCGGCTCTGGCTTCATTCCGGGTAATGGGAATCTGAATCCCGGTCATGGCGGCTCTGGTAAACTTCCGGGTAATGGGAATCTGAATCCCGGTCATGGCGGCTCTGGTTTCATTCCGGGTAACGGAAATCGCAATCCTGGTCATGGCGGCTCTGGTTTTATTCCGGGTGACGGAAATCGCAATCCTGGTAATGACAGTTCAGGTGTAATTTCGGGAAAAGGGAATTCGAATTCTGAGTATGGCGACGTAGGTGTACTTTCTGGAAAGGGACACCACGGTGGAGATACATCCGATACATCGAGAAGGGGTGTAGGAGTTGTAGGAAGTTGCAGCCCGGCTAGTTGTCCAGAGGCCATGTGTCGGAACCCAATAACCCTTCCAGGACAGTGTTGCCCGGTGTGCGATGGAACTCATGTGCGTGGCGGCAAAGAAGAACTTTCGGGAAGCGGTTATCAAGATTCAGTCGGCACCTATATAGGTACATATAATACCTTTTTCGAGTAAAAGTCATTTTTCTTAAAATAAAACATCCGTGTAAGAGACAACTAGAAGGTTTGACCATGTGAGGTTTTTAAATAAAGTTTTTAAGACATGCTATACTGTATTGGCAAAATATGTTCGTATTCACATCGGTTAAACATATATGCTTTCTTTGTTAAGTAACTTGTCGTGTAGAGCATGTTTTCATGTGCATGCTACAATATACTAAATAATTGAGAAAAAGGGTGGTCACGGGTTCGATCCCCACAGTGGGAGCGTTCTTTAGATCTTCCCCAAAGACACCAAGTATTGGTTCTAGGCCCAGGAAACGGACTCGAGAGCGTTTATATAAGCCTAAGACTTTCGATGTAATCGAGCTAAAATAAATAGGTTTAAACTAAATAATTGAGACGTGCAATCACTTTGATTTTCTGAAAGACATTTATCAGTTTATGATACGCGTTTTGTTAGTGTTTTCTCGACCTTAATGCAGGGAAAGCATTGATGGTTATAACACACTAAAAATGAAATGGTGGTAAAAGACGTGCACAAAAATGACATCATTTTTATGTTAAAGTGAAGGTTTTACATTAAATTGCTTAGGCATTTGAGTTAGTATATTGTGACCTGCAGTTACCTGTTTCATTGTCGTGCAGCCTACGTTGTCAATCATCAATCGTGCACATCATAAAACAATCAGTATATAATATAATGAATTATACATTCAGTAATGAACTATAAATAAATTGCTTAAACATTCATTTCCATATAAGAATTGCAACTGAAATTTCACATTTCGCTTACTTTTTAGAACACATTAAGCAGTATAAATTGTGAATGTTTTTTCGTAAAAAAACTTAAGTACGATAAAGAGTTTTTGTATTGCTTGTTCTTATTGTTTCCAAAGATGTACAACGCAGTGGTCAGGACCATGGTCGAATCCGAGATGGTGGTGGTGGTGGCGGTAGTGGTGGCGGTGGTGGTGGCGGTGGTGGTGGCGGCGGTGGTGGTGGTGGTGGCGGTGGTGGTGGCGGTGGCGGTGGTGGCGGCGGCGGAGGTGGCGGCGGCGGAGGTAGTAAGGCTATACTTATAATATTTTTTCTAAACCTCAATTTTTACTTTTGCTTGTTACCTATTGCAGCGTCGTGACCTGTTTTATTGTCGTGTAGCTTATGCTTGCATTTGCATGTTGCCTATTTCGTCGTCGTGTAGCATATGTTTTTATTTGCACTTACCTGTTGAATTGTTGTGTAGCCTACGTTTTCATTGTCATGTAACCTATTACAGCATCGTGTGGCCGGAAGAAGTGCCAACCGGTTCGATGTAGGACGCCGACAACCAAGCCAGGGGACTGCTGTCCCCACTGCCCGTCAGGGGTCTACTGAGACCCACAGAACCCGCAACGCACTCCTTAACCCATTTATGCCTAGTGGACTCTCCCATCCTGCTAAATTGGATCAATTTATTTCCAAAATTAGGGATCTCTAGTAAATTTATTTCTATATTTAGAATATTTCTTACAGAAATTCCCTTAAGCAAACAGCGCAGACACTGATGAGACGCCGCATCATGCGGTGTCTCATCTGGATCTATGCTGTTTGCCAATGCCTTTTTTCTGGACGCTAGGCATAAATGGGTAAAGATTCGTTTTTACGTACAAGCGACCGATCGTAATCGGTCTCTAAGACCAATACTGTGGGTGTTTTCTTCCTTGCAAATGTTGACTCATTCAATAATAATTACATATGACGTTGATTGTGATGTCCTTAGTTGCCATAAGAACAACTAGATAAACAAGACAGTAACGCGCGATGAGAATACAGTACCGAATAGATCAGTTGAATTCCGAATAAGATGTATCCCAACAAAAATATTCAATATTGAATACGTCAACCATAATTGTTATTTCGTGGATCTTAAGAAAATGTCACAGCTTGTCGCGAGCAGACTTGTGCACGAGCTGGGTTAACTATTCCAATTTTGCTCATAAAAACGACTTATTTGGGGTAATAATATGTATTAGGAGCATTATATTGCCTCCTTAAAGGGCTCGTTTTAAAACACAGCGATTATCGCACTAAACGGCTATTGTTTGACACAGAAGTCAATTTACATTAACGGTCAACCGTTAACGTTCCTCAATATAGCTCTAATCAATTTTAATTGAGCAGCATCTTTTTGTAGATATGCATGCACAAGTACTTGAACTTAACATAAAAACAGGTTGTATGGCTACATCATGTGATTTATTCAGTACAGTTTAATTTAGTTCAACTGTATACTATCCAATATTACCTCGGTCCCATATGTGGTAGTTGGGTTACGGATGAAATTGAAAGATGTAGAAGAGACGACGCTGGGTCTCGATTGTCTAATATAAAGCATATGTGCCGTGCTCTGCGAAAAGGGGGTTTAATGCATGTGTATCAAGTGTCTTCCCAGATTAGCCTGTGCAGTCCGCACAGGCAATCAGGGACGACACTTTCTGCCTTATCTTGATTTTTGTTAAAAAGAGACTTTCTGTAAACGACAAATACCATAAAAGCGAAAACTGTCGTCCCTGATTAGCCTGTGCGGACTGCACAAGCTCATCTGGGACTACACTTTATGCACATGTATTTAACCCCTTTTTCACAGAGCACGGTCCATATAGTACATTTATCATCTGCAAAACATCTCATGCGTAAGAAGACTTATTGGTTTGGACGAGACTCCAAGTTACGATCCCTGGATTTTGAAATCACTTTATCAAAGATCCGCTTCCGATAGTTTTAAGAAAATATATCACGCTATTGCCACAATATCATTTACACGTGAATATCGTATGAGGATTTAAATCAATCGCCGCATGCGCATAATGGATTTAACATACAAACACATACTATGTTTATAACAACAATTAGCTAACATACAGACATTTACTATGTTCATAATAACAATTAGTGATTATAAGTGATGATTAGTTTGAATTATCTAGGAACAAAAGATTAGGATGAGGTTAATATGTAAGTTGTTATATATAATAAATGACTCATGGTTGCATAATCCAGACGGATGTGTCAACGTTTAGGTATAATGTTTTAAGTTTAATACATAATCTAACATTCCATATCCTCATACAGCTAACAATTTAAGGATGTGTGTTTTGTGTTAGACTGGCAAATAACAATAGAAACATACAATGTTGTCCAGGTTGCTTCTCTGGCTTTAATATGAACCCATGACAAACAAAACAAAACAATAGCTGTAACAAGAAAAAACAGTCGCCTATTTAGATTAATTATATCAAATGCAATTCAAAGAAAGATTTTGGGACACGAAATCCATCAAAACTCAATTTATTGAACGCAAAGTTTGTTTCCCTATGTTTAGTTACAATCACATTGACCCGACTGGCCCGAATGCAATCCCACGCTATGTCAGTATGTAAGCTGCCTAAACACAAAGTATAAATTTATCAGTGATATTTACCCAACTGGATGTATTTGATGTGTTCCCTTGCAAGCTTGTTATCTCAACAAATCATCAAGATTGGTCTTTGTTGTTTAGCCCTTTCCTACTCAGAGGCGAAATGAAAATTGCTATGTGCAACTCGCAGTCTGTTCAGGTTCTATGCTGTTTGCTGCTCATCAGTATCTTAGGGTTAAAATGAAGCTATTAAAACATGAACCTAGTAAGAAACGCCTTTAATTAAGTGTTACTTTCTGAGGGACTACAGATGCGTGAAAATACGTATCTCAGTGGTAAAGGGTTCAGTTTCATTTTGTGCCGTTTTCAAAATTATTTCAATAATATCAAGGCGGTGCGTTAACCACCTAACACTGGGTTTGCTAGTTTTCCAGTACGAAGTGCATAGAGTTCTACCAGTAATTGACAACTGCGCTCGTTGGACCAGCGGTAGGTGATGGGGATGATCGTAGAAAGAATTTCATTATCAATTCCAACACAAGTTACGTCACCAGGACAGGGAATAAAACCCGAGATCTTCGGATTGTAGCTAAATAGGCCTTTGGTTCTATGGTGTAAAAAAGTTAAAATTGCAGTAAATTACGGTTAATGTTTTAACCAAGAAGTCGACAGCTATCTTTATCTTGAACCATGTTCATCGAACAAGTGAATATGTGTATGTATTTGCGGTAAAAAGGAAAAATCAATGATGCATGCTCATTAAAAAAATATTTCAAAATTTCATCAATTTGCATTTTTTTCTATAGGCGCATGTTTTATGTCGGTATATTTGTCTGCTGTTTTGGGTTATTTCTCAAAAATAAATCATTCTGTGATAAGGATATTTGGCATACTTGTTTAGGAAATTGCGTTTAACATGCTACGGAATTATTTGTGGAATTGTCTTTGCTTTAATCAGTTACTTTGATGGAAAAAAACTATTGACAATATTTCGAGAAACAGTTCAGTACTTTCAACATTCTGTATTAACAACAGCTCACATGGAGCTAACCAATGGACTGTCGTACTGTACAATAGAGACCAAGTATTGTATTATAGATATATACCCAGAATGGTTATATTACCAAATTAAGTAACTCTAGCTTTATTGAAAAACACAATCTTTTGAAATACAGAGGTACACCAGCAGGTCGCCTGAGGGCAAAGTCAAATGCTGGTGTCCATCAAACAAATTAAATCCAGATTAAGCTAGATCAAACACCTTTGATAAACGCTCATAGAATTAAACTATTGAAACTTTCTACAGTGAACACCAGATTTCTGCGAGGAAAAACTGCTGATATTCTCAAACACGTCTATAAAGACATTATTGATCTCTGTGCGATCACCGAAACTTGGTGACAGGCCGTTGCTGATGATGTTGTTCGGGGAGAATGGTTACCGTTTCAATGATATCCCGAGGCCAGACCGTTAAGGGTGAAGATTGGTTGTCCTATACAGAAGCAATCTTAAAGTTTCAAAATGTTTTTCAAAACAATTTACGTCCTTTAAATGTTCTGAATGGAAAGTATGAAGTAATTCAATCATCCTAACATTGTTTGATTGTATAGACCACCATATTCGGAGATACATCCTGTGACGCAGGGTATGTTCATATCAGAATTCACTGAGAATCATGAGCAAATATCAATCAGAGCCGAGGCGTGCTATATGATTTTAACATCCACATTGACAATAAATCAGATTTTTACACCAAACAATGTAGGCAGTGTTTGCAATCTTTTGGACTTGTTCAACATGGCATTGCACCTACGCATTCTGGAGTCCATATTCTTGATCATTGATTTGGTTATTATAAAAATTGAAGACAAACATGTAAAAGTCTCAGAACTAATATCTGACCTATTCATATCTGATCATTCCTTTGTCAGCTGCAATATTCAACAATGTCTTCCTCCCCTTACCAGAAAGGAAATACAGTCATGCAATTGGAAATATGTGTCCACAGACATCTTAAAAGCAGATGTTCAAGAATTAAACAATATTGTTGAGCCCTTATCTGATGTTAACGACATTGTGTGTGAATTCACCAAAAACATTTCAGAAATTGTTCAGAAGTGTGCACCTCTGAAAGCAAGAATCGTTCTATGTCGACCAGGTGTACCGTGGTATTCTGGGTCACTTAAACAGCTGAACCAGTATAAACAGAAAAAATAGTTATGCGTAACAAATATGACCTGTCTAGGAAAGTCTACACAGTTTGGCAAACATTTATAGTGCGTAACTTTCCCAAGGCAAGGATGAATACTACAAAGACAAATTAGGGACGCAGAAGGGAATACAAGAAAGTTATACGCTATAACATTAGATTGACTGGGTAGATCGAAGAATTATCCACTCCCATTACATACAAGTGCAGTATATTTAGCTTATGACTCGATGCGATACTTTGCCGATATGATAATCAAAAAAGGATATGAACTGGGCAATTTACTAATTGAAACAACATGAAATAGTAATTTTATCTGCTCAAGCCCACCTTGACCAGAAAACCACTTACTGTTTTAGAGCTCTCGCAAACAGATATTTGTAAACTAATTAATGCATCCAAACCTACAACATGTGAACTTGATGCAATCCCAGAACAACTTTCAGAATTGACACATACATTGACATAAATAGTAAATACATGTAGATCGTTGCGAACTGTTGTATCCACTTACACATAGAAAAACACTGTGATTAAACCATTATTTAAGAAAAAAGGTCTCCCTTTGGAACTATCGAACTATCGTCCGGTTTCAAAATTTTACATTTCTAAAAACAAGAGGGCCTGAAAGGCCCAAAGTCGCTCGCCCGAGATAACAAGATATTATTGGGACAAATCTTCTGACCAAGTTTCACGAAGATCGGAAAATAAATGTGGCCTCTAGAGTGTTAACAAGGTTTTACTATAGCCATATAAGGAAAAATGCCCGCCCCCTGGCAGCCATGTTTTTCAACCAACCGGCATCATTTTTGAACCCATCTAAGATATTATCGGTATGAATCTTCTGACCAAGTTTCATGAAGATCGGACAGTTAATGTGGCCTCTAGAGTGTTAACAAGATTTTACTATAGCCATATAAGGAAAAATTCCCCGCCCCATTGGAAGCCATTTTTTTCAAGCAAACATAATTATTTTCGAACTCATCCAAGATATCATTGAGACCAATCTTCTGACCAAATTTTATGAAGATTGGACAATAAATGTGGCCTCTAGAGTGTTAACAAGGTTTCACTATAGCTATGTATAGCCATATGAGGAAAAATGCCCCGCCCCTGGTGGCCATGTTTTTAAAGCAACCAAAACCATTTTCGAACTCATCCAAGATATCATTGGGACAAATCTTCTGACCAAGTTTCATGATGATCGGAAAATAAATGTGACCTCTAGAGTGTTAACAAGGTTTTAATATAGCCATATAAGGAAAATAGCCCCGCCCCTGTGGTGGCCATGTTTTTCAACCAACCGGCATCATTTTTGAACTCGTCCAAGATATTATTGGGATGAATGTTCTGACCATATGTCATCAAGATTGGCCAATAAATGTGGCCTCTAGAGTGTTAACAAGGTTTTACTATAGCCATATAAGGAAAAATGCCCGCCCCCTGGCGGCCATGTTTTTCAACCAACCGGCATCATTTTCCAACTCGTCCAAGATATTATTGGGATGAATCTTCTGACCAAGTTTCATTAAGATTGGACAATAAATGTGGCCTCTAGAGTGTTAACAAGATTTTACTATAGCCATATATAGCCTTATAAGAAAAAATGCCCCGCCCCTTGGCAGCCATGTTTTTCAAGCAAAGGTTACCATTTTTGAACTCATCAAAGATATCAGTGGGACAAATCTTCTGAGCAAGTTTCATGAAGATCGGAAAATAAATATGGCCTCTAAGTGTTAACAAGGTTTTACTATAGCCATATAAGGAAAAATGCCCCGCCCTCTGGCGGCCATGTTTTTTAACCAACCGGCATCATTTTCCAACTCGTCCAAGATATTATTGGGATGAATCTTCTGACCAAGTTTCATGAAGATCAGACAATAAATGTGGCATCTAGAGTGTTAACAAGATTTTACTATAGCCATATAAGGAAAAATACCCTGCCCCTTGGCAGCCATGATTTTCAAGCAAAGGTAACCATTTTCGAACTCATTCAAGATATCATTGAAACCAATTTTGTGACCAAATTTCATGAAGATTGGACAATAAATGTGGCCTCTAGAGAGTGAACAAGGCAAATGTTGACGTCGCACAACGGACAACGCACTACGGACAATGGACGACAGACAAAAGGCGATCACAAAAGCTCACCATGAGTACGTTGTGCTCAGGTGAGCTAAAAAATGGAAAAAGCTGCATTAAACCAAATTAATGATCACATTGATAGTAATAATTTCCTTCCACCTTACCCAAGTGCCTAGCATAGAAAACATAACGTAGATAAAACGGCCATGCTTAAAATGTATAAGGACCATCTAGAAGCCTCGATTGAGGTCAAGTTACCATCGTGGTCATGTTCGACTTGTGTGCTGCGTTCGACGCCATTGATATCCCACTACTTAATCACATTCTTCAAAACGAATTTGTTATTTATGGCATTCCCTTAAAATGGATCAAGGCCTATTTCACTAACAGAACAATGAAAGTTAAGTTTAAGTGGAACAGTCAACGTATAAAACTGAGCAATTACTTTTTGGTGTTCCTCAGGGTTCTTGTGCCGGGGAAATACTATTTACTGTTTGTACAATAAGCAACGGTGGTTCCTAAATAGCAAATCGATCTTTATGGATACGAGGATGACAAAAAGAAAGCATTCAAATTCAAACAGGCTATTCCAAAAATGAGTAAACTGTTTTTTCAGCAACTTGATAGTTGCCTGGAGGACGTCATTAAGTGGAAGTCAACCTACAAACTAAAAATGAACCAATCAAAAACTAAAATTAAACAGTTGGCGTAACTGAGTACTTCAATCGTGGTTGCTGGTGGTTGCGAAAGGAAATTAATAAATCAAGAGATCTCGATGTTATCATGACCAACACACTCAACTTTGACAAGCACATCCAGAACACGTGTCAGGTTGCTCATGCACAGCTACGAAATAGCAAAGCTATACGAAAATAACTTACAAGAGAGTCTACCGAATCATTATTGATTGGATTAATTGATTCGCATATTGACTTTTGAAAAACCTATTTACGGAAGATCCCGCTTACCAATAAAAAACGGCGAGTTTAAAATCATGCCACAAGAGTAGTCCTGAACGCCTATTTGAAGAAGCTTTCACTGCTCCTTAAAAAATAAAGGCCATTGTGATGACTAAAGTTAAAGACTTTCGTGTAATCATCGGTACAGCTCCAGTTAACATAAGGGAATTGTTAAAACCTACTCGATGACAGTACAAATTAAGGTCACACTATGACACAGAAGTCTACATCCCTCGACGACGAACAAAATAAGCTGACGGATCTCTTGCCGTCGTCGGTTAAAAATGGTTGCATAATCTACCAGGGTATCTCAAGGCTAACAAACTACAGCCAGTTTTAGATCAAGGCTGGAAACACATCTGTATGAACAATTTTAGAATTAGTGCACTTGTTGGATTAATATGAAGTCTGCATTTTTATTAACTTAAATGGTAAATTCTTTATTTATTGTTATAACGTTCTTTAACAGGAATGTATATTGTTCACAACATTTCGTCTTAATGGCAATGCATGCTATGTAATTGTGGCGTGCAATAGAATGTGTCAATAATTTTTGCGGCGCTTTATAAATTCTGTATCGTTGTATCTTGCAAACGTTGCAGATCTAAGACTAGTACAACAAACACAATTTATTTACGCATGATGATTTTATTGAAAAATAGTGTACATTGAATAAATGTAAACCGTGGAATATATTTCATCCAGTCTTTTTCCGACCTAATATACAGGTTGATACTATGCATTATACAATGTCAAATTTGCGTGGTTATGTGTTAAAACGGAAGAATATGGACCAAGTACTACAACATACAACCTATAAATGAAGGTATCAGGATTTCCTACGGAAGAAATGTCATACACATCAATGTTTTAATTTAATAATGGCTAATTCATTTGAAGATTCAATTTCTTAATACTTAACATATATAATTGAGTACAGTATTGTATAAGTTACCATAATTAATTATGCTCGGGATTGCGACTGACAAAATATTACGTTTCATGACAAGAACAATATTAAGTTCTCCTTTGGTACACATGCCATTTTTGTAAGAAATAGTTGGTCAATATACAATCTGACTAATAATGTGTTCCATATTTCTATAAAAGAACATACATAGATTTAACAACTACACTCACCCTGTTTCCATATCTATTTGTCCTTTTTTCTGGATAAACGTGGAAAACAAAACACTGATCTAAAGAATAGTGGACATTTTTCAAATATCCACTAATAAAGATTAATGACAAAGCATATATTAAAATACAGTTTTGGTGACAGGCCGTTGCTGATGATGTTGTTCGGGGAGAATGGTTACCGTTTCAATGATATCCCGAGGCCAGACCGTTAAGGGTGAAGATTGGTTGTCCTATACAGAAGCAATCTTAAAGTTTCAAAATGTTTTTCAAAACAATTTACGTCCTTTAAATGTTCTGAATGGAAAGTATGAAGTAATTCAATCATCCTAACATTGTTTGATTGTATAGACCACCATATTCGGAGATACATCCTGTGACGCAGGGTATGTTCATATCAGAATTCACTGAGAATCATGAGCAAATATCAATCAGAGCCGAGGCGTGCTATATGATTTTAACATCCACATTGACAATAAATCAGATTTTTACACCAAACAATGTAGGCAGTGTTTGCAATCTTTTGGACTTGTTCAACATGGCATTGCACCTACGCATTCTGGAGTCCATATTCTTGATCATTGATTTGGTTATTATAAAAATTGAAGACAAACATGTAAAAGTCTCAGAACTAATATCTGACCTATTCATATCTGATCATTCCTTTGTCAGCTGCAATATTCAACAATGTCTTCCTCCCCTTACCAGAAAGGAAATACAGTCATGCAATTGGAAATATGTGTCCACAGACATCTTAAAAGCAGATGTTCAAGAATTAAACAATATTGTTGAGCCCTTATCTGATGTTAACGACATTGTGTGTGAATTCACCAAAAACATTTCAGAAATTGTTCAGAAGTGTGCACCTCTGAAAGCAAGAATCGTTCTATGTCGACCAGGTGTACCGTGGTATTCTGGGTCACTTAAACAGCTGAACCAGTATAAACAGAAAAAATAGTTATGCGTAACAAATATGACCTGTCTAGGAAAGTCTACACAGTTTGGCAAACATTTATAGTGCGTAACTTTCCCAAGGCAAGGATGAATACTACAAAGACAAATTAGGGACGCAGAAGGGAATACAAGAAAGTTATACGCTATAACATTAGATTGACTGGGTAGATCGAAGAATTATCCACTCCCATTACATACAAGTGCAGTATATTTAGCTTATGACTCGATGCGATACTTTGCCGATATGATAATCAAAAAAGGATATGAACTGGGCAATTTACTAATTGAAACAACATGAAATAGTAATTTTATCTGCTCAAGCCCACCTTGACCAGAAAACCACTTACTGTTTTAGAGCTCTCGCAAACAGATATTTGTAAACTAATTAATGCATCCAAACCTACAACATGTGAACTTGATGCAATCCCAGAACAACTTTCAGAATTGACACATACATTGACATAAATAGTAAATACATGTAGATCGTTGCGAACTGTTGTATCCACTTACACATAGAAAAACACTGTGATTAAACCATTATTTAAGAAAAAAGGTCTCCCTTTGGAACTATCGAACTATCGTCCGGTTTCAAAATTTTACATTTCTAAAAACAAGAGGGCCTGAAAGGCCCAAAGTCGCTCGCCCGAGATAACAAGATATTATTGGGACAAATCTTCTGACCAAGTTTCACGAAGATCGGAAAATAAATGTGGCCTCTAGAGTGTTAACAAGGTTTTACTATAGCCATATAAGGAAAAATGCCCGCCCCCTGGCAGCCATGTTTTTCAACCAACCGGCATCATTTTTGAACCCATCTAAGATATTATCGGTATGAATCTTCTGACCAAGTTTCATGAAGATCGGACAGTTAATGTGGCCTCTAGAGTGTTAACAAGATTTTACTATAGCCATATAAGGAAAAATTCCCCGCCCCATTGGAAGCCATTTTTTTCAAGCAAACATAATTATTTTCGAACTCATCCAAGATATCATTGAGACCAATCTTCTGACCAAATTTTATGAAGATTGGACAATAAATGTGGCCTCTAGAGTGTTAACAAGGTTTCACTATAGCTATGTATAGCCATATGAGGAAAAATGCCCCGCCCCTGGTGGCCATGTTTTTAAAGCAACCAAAACCATTTTCGAACTCATCCAAGATATCATTGGGACAAATCTTCTGACCAAGTTTCATGATGATCGGAAAATAAATGTGACCTCTAGAGTGTTAACAAGGTTTTAATATAGCCATATAAGGAAAATAGCCCCGCCCCTGTGGTGGCCATGTTTTTCAACCAACCGGCATCATTTTTGAACTCGTCCAAGATATTATTGGGATGAATGTTCTGACCATATGTCATCAAGATTGGCCAATAAATGTGGCCTCTAGAGTGTTAACAAGGTTTTACTATAGCCATATAAGGAAAAATGCCCGCCCCCTGGCGGCCATGTTTTTCAACCAACCGGCATCATTTTCCAACTCGTCCAAGATATTATTGGGATGAATCTTCTGACCAAGTTTCATTAAGATTGGACAATAAATGTGGCCTCTAGAGTGTTAACAAGATTTTACTATAGCCATATATAGCCTTATAAGAAAAAATGCCCCGCCCCTTGGCAGCCATGTTTTTCAAGCAAAGGTTACCATTTTTGAACTCATCAAAGATATCAGTGGGACAAATCTTCTGAGCAAGTTTCATGAAGATCGGAAAATAAATATGGCCTCTAAGTGTTAACAAGGTTTTACTATAGCCATATAAGGAAAAATGCCCCGCCCTCTGGCGGCCATGTTTTTTAACCAACCGGCATCATTTTCCAACTCGTCCAAGATATTATTGGGATGAATCTTCTGACCAAGTTTCATGAAGATCAGACAATAAATGTGGCATCTAGAGTGTTAACAAGATTTTACTATAGCCATATAAGGAAAAATACCCTGCCCCTTGGCAGCCATGATTTTCAAGCAAAGGTAACCATTTTCGAACTCATTCAAGATATCATTGAAACCAATTTTGTGACCAAATTTCATGAAGATTGGACAATAAATGTGGCCTCTAGAGAGTGAACAAGGCAAATGTTGACGTCGCACAACGGACAACGCACTACGGACAATGGACGACAGACAAAAGGCGATCACAAAAGCTCACCATGAGTACGTTGTGCTCAGGTGAGCTAAAAAATGGAAAAAGCTGCATTAAACCAAATTAATGATCACATTGATAGTAATAATTTCCTTCCACCTTACCCAAGTGCCTAGCATAGAAAACATAACGTAGATAAAACGGCCATGCTTAAAATGTATAAGGACCATCTAGAAGCCTCGATTGAGGTCAAGTTACCATCGTGGTCATGTTCGACTTGTGTGCTGCGTTCGACGCCATTGATATCCCACTACTTAATCACATTCTTCAAAACGAATTTGTTATTTATGGCATTCCCTTAAAATGGATCAAGGCCTATTTCACTAACAGAACAATGAAAGTTAAGTTTAAGTGGAACAGTCAACGTATAAAACTGAGCAATTACTTTTTGGTGTTCCTCAGGGTTCTTGTGCCGGGGAAATACTATTTACTGTTTGTACAATAAGCAACGGTGGTTCCTAAATAGCAAATCGATCTTTATGGATACGAGGATGACAAAAAGAAAGCATTCAAATTCAAACAGGCTATTCCAAAAATGAGTAAACTGTTTTTTCAGCAACTTGATAGTTGCCTGGAGGACGTCATTAAGTGGAAGTCAACCTACAAACTAAAAATGAACCAATCAAAAACTAAAATTAAACAGTTGGCGTAACTGAGTACTTCAATCGTGGTTGCTGGTGGTTGCGAAAGGAAATTAATAAATCAAGAGATCTCGATGTTATCATGACCAACACACTCAACTTTGACAAGCACATCCAGAACACGTGTCAGGTTGCTCATGCACAGCTACGAAATAGCAAAGCTATACGAAAATAACTTACAAGAGAGTCTACCGAATCATTATTGATTGGATTAATTGATTCGCATATTGACTTTTGAAAAACCTATTTACGGAAGATCCCGCTTACCAATAAAAAACGGCGAGTTTAAAATCATGCCACAAGAGTAGTCCTGAACGCCTATTTGAAGAAGCTTTCACTGCTCCTTAAAAAATAAAGGCCATTGTGATGACTAAAGTTAAAGACTTTCGTGTAATCATCGGTACAGCTCCAGTTAACATAAGGGAATTGTTAAAACCTACTCGATGACAGTACAAATTAAGGTCACACTATGACACAGAAGTCTACATCCCTCGACGACGAACAAAATAAGCTGACGGATCTCTTGCCGTCGTCGGTTAAAAATGGTTGCATAATCTACCAGGGTATCTCAAGGCTAACAAACTACAGCCAGTTTTAGATCAAGGCTGGAAACACATCTGTATGAACAATTTTAGAATTAGTGCACTTGTTGGATTAATATGAAGTCTGCATTTTTATTAACTTAAATGGTAAATTCTTTATTTATTGTTATAACGTTCTTTAACAGGAATGTATATTGTTCACAACATTTCGTCTTAATGGCAATGCATGCTATGTAATTGTGGCGTGCAATAGAATGTGTCAATAATTTTTGCGGCGCTTTATAAATTCTGTATCGTTGTATCTTGCAAACGTTGCAGATCTAAGACTAGTACAACAAACACAATTTATTTACGCATGATGATTTTATTGAAAAATAGTGTACATTGAATAAATGTAAACCGTGGAATATATTTCATCCAGTCTTTTTCCGACCTAATATACAGGTTGATACTATGCATTATACAATGTCAAATTTGCGTGGTTATGTGTTAAAACGGAAGAATATGGACCAAGTACTACAACATACAACCTATAAATGAAGGTATCAGGATTTCCTACGGAAGAAATGTCATACACATCAATGTTTTAATTTAATAATGGCTAATTCATTTGAAGATTCAATTTCTTAATACTTAACATATATAATTGAGTACAGTATTGTATAAGTTACCATAATTAATTATGCTCGGGATTGCGACTGACAAAATATTACGTTTCATGACAAGAACAATATTAAGTTCTCCTTTGGTACACATGCCATTTTTGTAAGAAATAGTTGGTCAATATACAATCTGACTAATAATGTGTTCCATATTTCTATAAAAGAACATACATAGATTTAACAACTACACTCACCCTGTTTCCATATCTATTTGTCCTTTTTTCTGGATAAACGTGGAAAACAAAACACTGATCTAAAGAATAGTGGACATTTTTCAAATATCCACTAATAAAGATTAATGACAAAGCATATATTAAAATACAGTTTTTTTAAAACCAAATATCTACATCGAGATAAGAGATTGATCGACATGTATAGCACATACTACATACAAGGTAAAGTATATATATATGAAATGAGAGAGATATCGAAATGAAAACCAACTTGCAGTTCAGTACCGTTGCATAGATCAGGAAACAACACAACCTGCATAATACAAGGCTACAGATTTCATTCTTTATGATGTGTGTGAGTGAATTATTCATATTACATTCTACATTTTAACTCCAATTGGTTCAATTTATAAAAATGCATAAAACAAAACATTTAAACAATATTAAAATGGATTTTTTCACAAAGTTCCATAAATGTTTTTGATAATTTAACTATGGTGGAACCTCTGTAAATCGCATGCCCCTAAGACCATGTGAAATAATTGTTTAGAAGATATTACTGTTAAGATTGGAACTGGGCTATGGTTAAAACAATTAACCAACATACGTTTTTATATCATTGAAAAAATAGACTCAGGGCTGGCGTAGATGCCCTGATATAATAATAGGGTTTCATATTATCATCATTGTGTTTTAATACACTTTAAAACAAATACTTTCAATATCCCTACTTATATGGGCCTCAGGGCTTTTCATCAGGAAATTGGGAAGAGGCCCAAGCCTTTCATATTGGGAATTTCATGCGCGATAATTGCTCATTTTTGAAAAACCGTATTTTTTTGTTTTAGAAACAGGGTATTTTTCTTTGTGCAGAAGTATTAAAAGACACATTGTGGTGCATTGTTAATCATATTAGAGTTCATTGTTTCAATTTGGGGAATTCCTCTATCAATGTTTGGAAAAAATAACCTTATTTTCAATTGGAAAGGGGCCGAATTTCAGCCCCTGTTATATAAGGGTGAGAAGCCCTGGCCCTTAAATAGCAATTCAAATAGACAATGCGTAATTAAACATAATTTGCCTAATAAAGACTAAATACATTTCATGCATAAAAATAAGAACCTCAACATAAATAAAAGGACTTGGCAAAAATGATGATTTTCAAAACGAACTGTGACACATCAAATAAAGAATCAATAAGATTATGTTTAAACAAGCCAAATAACACTCATGACTAAGAAAAATCTTCACATTTTTTTTTGCTAATTTATAGATAATCATAATTTAAAATAGGTGAAAAAGTTTTAGCTCTTTTACTTAATAATTTGTTAATTATATGTGTGGTACTAACATTATTGCAACAATAGAATATGCGGCAGTAATAGAACACTAGTTTTTGCTTTTAGAGGTCCTGGATTAGAAAATGTATGTTTGTTAACAGTGAAGTATTATCAGTACAAGCACTTCTATCCAGTCATATGTGTCTTGTTCTGAGAAAACTGGGCTTAATTCATGTGCGTAAAGTGTCGTCCCAGATTAGCCTGTGCAGTCCGCACAGGCTAAACAGGGACGACACTTTCTGTTTAAAGGTATTTTTAGTTTCAAGGAAGTCTCTCCTTACCGAAAATCAAGTTTAGGCGGAAAGTGTCGTCCCTGATTAGCCTGTGCGGACTGCACAGGCTAATCTGGGACGACACTTTACGCACATGAATTAAGCCCAGTTTTCTCAGAACAAGACACAAATCAAATGAATTGTCTGTTTTCATTGATTTGTGATTTTCACAGTTTGGAAAATTTTCGAGCACCTGCATTGTGTGCATCTTAATCCAAAATTCAAAAGATATTCAAACTAGGCGTGATGTGCAAGAAACAAAGCCCTGAGGGGAAGAATAACCCTTCAAGTGCCTATTGTTATCCAAAGTAAGACCAAAGTAGGAACTCAGGGGTTCCCAATTTTTATAACTTTAATGTCAGTTTTATTTGGCAAAATTAAAGGGACCTGACATATTGCCTAGTAAATAACTTCAGGTTTATAGGGTTTCCATGGTAATTATTTCAAAGAAGCTTAAATAAACCTGTAATAACAAAACAAAACGGTTGAACAATTTTTTCTTTACATATTTTTCTTAGTCATGAATGTTTGTGTACTCATTACACTATTACATTCAATTGTATTGATAACATATTTGTATTGTCTTTTGGCCAAACTGTGAACTAGACCTTTTACTGGTTAAAATGATTAATCAATGTAAAGAGACTCTTATTAAAACCACCAGGAGGATAGAGAAAAATATCAAGTGTAGTTGCATATACAGGTCTGTATCTTCATCAGTGTATATAATACAATTGCATATAATACAATCACATCACAGTATCATAGGCACTTTATAATACAGCAAATGGAGAATAATCATTGCGATACACGCAGAAATACATCTTATACATAAAGTGTAAAACAATCAACAAAAATGTTCATAAGGCACAGTTAGTCAGCATATATAATTCCACTCAAAGGTAAAATAACACTCACAAGAGTTTTTACAGTAGCAATAGACACCAGGCACATACAAGAGGGCCTAAAGGGCCCAAAGTCGCTCACCAGACATTCAAAGGAACTGACCTGTTCTGTTTAGCCCAAGATATTATTAGAATAATATTCCTACCTATTTTTCTGAAGAGTGAACTATTAATGTAACTTTTAGAGTGCTAACAAGGTTTTACTATTGCCATATTATGATAACTTCCCCTTAGCCATGTTTTTTCAACAGACTGGAACCATTTTTTAACTTATCCAAGGTATCGTTATAACAAATGTTCTGACAAAGTTTCATAAAGATTGAACAATAAATATGACTTTTAGAGTTTAAACAAGTTTTGACTGGAACTATATAAGGCAAAAGTGCCCTGCGCCCTGGTGGCCATGATTTTCAACCAACCAAAACCACTGTAAAACTCATTGAAGATATCATTGGGACAAATCTGCTGACCAAGTTTCATGGCAATTGGACAATAAATGTGGCCTCTACAGTGTTAACGAGGTTTACAATAGTCAAATATAGCCATATGAGGAAAAATTCTCCCCCCCCCCCAGTGGCCATGTTTTTCAACCAAACCGGACCCATTTTCGAACTAATCCATGATATCATTGGGACAACTCTTCTGACCAAGTTACATGATAATGACAATAAATGTAACCTCTGTAGTGTTTACAAGGCTAAACTATTGCCATATAAGGAAAAAAGCCCTGCGCCCTGGTGGCCATGTTTTTCTCAACCAATTGGAACCATTTTTAAATTGACCAAGATATTCTTGGGACAAATCTTCTGACCAAATTTTATGAAAATCGGACAATAAATGTGGCCTCTAGAGTTTTAACAAGGCAAATGTTGATGCCGCACAAAGCACGGGGGATGACGGACAAAAGGCAATCACAAAAGCACATTGTGCTCAGGTTAGCTTAAATCAAGCTGTTGCACTCATTAATGAATTCCTACACATTCCAACTCCAAACCATTGGTTATACCTAAATAACCAATGACAGCAATTACTTCTTTAATCAAATGAAACCAATGATTTCTATAAAAAAATCCATTACTTCAGCAATTTTAGTTTAAAAATACCAAAACTGTACACAAAAACAGAGAGCCAACAAACATGACAGAAAATGTAAGCCGAAGTTAGAGAGAACTTAGCTAAAAATGAAACAGAAAATATATCCATTTCCCTAACATTGAAATAAAACCATAGAGATGACATTTGATATAAAAAATCTGTAACAAATCCAATCCAAACATTCTTAAACAATCAACAACAGGAAAAATCCATATCAAAATCATTCCAAAGTCAGGTCTGGAAATAAACTCTTGCTATATTATATACAAGCTTCTTTTTCATATACAAGGTATATACAGATAAAAAATAAAATCTTTAACATACACAATCAAGTGTCATATCAACAATTAGTGTATTAAATTGAGTCTTATATACAGAATAAATGCATAGAATGTGAAGTAATAAGTATAACGTGTACCATGTAATACGTAAAATGTAAAAACTACAAATGTGCAAAGGTTTGCATAGTTATTATCTGTACAACACTGTACTAACACAGACAAATGCGTCTTGAAAACTGGAATAGTCAAAACTTTAAACTGCTCGGCAAAAACATTGAATCTACTTGAACATTGAATGGTGTTGTTTGTTTTCAATTGATAGATTTCACCCTGTTACAATTGATGCACAAATAGTTTACACATTTAGTTTTTAACCTCTTTTGGAATAATATATCTTACTGAATTTAATTGTGCCCTGTAATAGATTTGTTCATAATATAGAAATGTAAGAATACGAGAAGTCTTGTTGTACAATAAAGAAGGCACTATTTAACCCACTACGAGATGTATAAAGCACAACAGAAATACATAAAGCCACGTTTTGGGAAAATTGGTCTTAATGCATGTGTTAAGTTTCACACAGGCTAATCTGGGTCAATCCCTACAATTGTCATGGTATTTTTTGTATAAAGGAAGTTTCTTCTTAGCAGAAAAATAGTTCAAACAGAAAGTGTTGTCCCTATGACCCTATGCACATGCATTTAGCCAAGATGTCCCAGAACGAGCTATACAAGTTTACTGTCTTTGCCATGCATAGTTAAAACTCTGCTCACACTGCCAATTATGGATTTATTTTTATATGAGCCGTGCTTTTTGAAATGCATGTGAGTAAAGTGTCGTTCCAGATTAGCCTGTGCAGTCCTCACAGGCCATTCAGGCAAGACAATTTCTGCCTAAACTGGATTTTTGCAAAAAAAGAGACTGTCTGTAAACGAAAAATACCATAAAAGCGGAAAGTGTTGACCCTGATTTGCCTGTGCGGATTGCACAGGCTAATCTGGGACAAAATTGTATGCACATTCATTAAACTCCCCTTTCACAGAGCGCGCCTCATATAAAATGTAAAACCATTCCTCATTACCATGAATGTTTCAACAGACTTCTCAAGAATTACTAATGGAGTAAGTTCTATAAATAAGTTTATACATAGCCTCAACTATTCAGGAATAAATTGATGGAGTAGATTTTACTTAGTTCAAATGGTTGCTTGAAGGCGAATTTTTTTTCACTGAATTTTACATCATTTTCACCTAATATTTGATTGGATTGCAAATGCTTTCCATGAGCAATCCATTAGCATCAATAAATCATCTGTTAAAATGGGACTTCCAAATGCAATTGTTGCATATCATGCATAGCAAGTGATAACAATAAGTACTCACAAGAGCACCGCATAACGAGTGCCACGCTCGGCTGCGAAAGCTTGTCAGTTATATTTTTTTAGAGGTCAGTGACCTTGACATTTGACCTAGTGACCCAAAACTGGGTGTGGCGTGTAGAACTCATCAAGGTGCATCTACTTATCAAGTTTCAAAGCTGTAGGTGGAAGGATTTTGATTTTAGAGACGATGTTAAAAACCTTCACAAACCTTGACACGGACGGCGGACACGACAAGCTGGCTATGACAATACCTCAGGTTTTCTCCGAAAACAGCCGAGCTAAAAATGAAAAGAACACTCTGTTATATGACTGACTTTTGTGGAATGGTTTGCTTGCTACTAATTCCCAGTAAACATTTCATTCTAATCTATAATACTGTAAAACTGCACATGGAATGTTAACAAATCATATGGTGTTTACAACAATTTCCAACAAAACTATGAGATTTTTAACATGTTTATAAATGGTCACCTTTCTAATGTTTCAATAATGAAGTCTTACATCATTCAATGACTATCTGCAGCCATATCATGTCAGTTTGAAACTACAAAAGCAGTATTTACAAGCTTCCTATGGTGTGTGTTGTTTTAACCCTTTACAATTAAGATACAATTTTGATGCATTTGTAGTCCCTTAGAAAGTTACATTTAATTAAATACTTTTCGTTACATTTAATTAAATACTTTTCGTACTGGATTCAAGTTGTAAAGGCTTCATTTCCAACCCTTAGATACTGATGAGCAGCAAACATCATTAAACCTGAACAGACTGGGAGTCACTTGCAGGTTGGTTACAAAAGCCATTTTCACTTTCCTTCTTATTGGGGAAAGGGCTAAACATTTTCAACAGTATGTATGCAGTCAGTGCCAAGTCACACTTTCCCTGGGTAAGATGGTTTACCATTACTAACTTCAGTGTGTTTGTTCCACCATTTTAGGAATGGGGCTGGATCCTTTTAGGTTGGGAAAAATTACTGCGTTTTGACCAAAATCGGGAAATAAGTGTTGTTGGTTTTTTTTGCTAACAAATGCTTCAAAAGCAAGAATAAAAGTGTTTTAAATTGAAATTTAATTAAGTGTAACTTGTAGACCTGGATGAAGATTAACTAAATGTTGATCAAAAAGATAATTTAACCTTCAATTGGGAATTTGTAGGTCCCATTTGGGGAAAATAAATATACCTTTTTCCATAGGGAGTGGGGCTGGATACAAGCCCCGATTTTGAACAAAACAAAACACTGAACTTCAAATGTCATCACTTATCACCACAAAAGTAAAATTCATTTTATATGAAAGTATTTTACAGAATGTATGCAAATACTGCTTCGATAGTTCAATTAAAACTTTTCAATTAACCTGCTTTCACTAGCCACGTCATACAAAAATTGGTCTTAAGCTATATGTTGCCAAAGTATCCCCATTCCAGCATGCAAATCAGCGCAGACTTGCCTGGAGCTACCCTGTCCGATATTGCGACACAAAAATCTTTCGTAACTTTACAGAGAACAGAGTAGCTTCTGACAAGACTGCTATTGCACACACCGGTCTGGACCTAGGCTAGCCAGATAGGATCCATTTCACATGAGATTGCTCATTAACTATGACAGAAAGCCTAGGATATAAAATGACCCTGGGTCTTTGTGTTACCCTGACATGACCATACTTGCAGGGTATCATTTCTGTGTCTCTTTTCCATACATCAAGACTGAGCACATGGGGCAATGATAACAGGTCAGGCAATATCTCTGAAAATATGAGCCTCCTTGTGTGAAAACTGGGCTTAATGCATGTGCATCAAGTGTTGTCCCAGATAAGCATGTGCAGCAAGTGTTGTCCCAGATAAGCATGTGCATCAAGTGTTGTCCCAGATTAGCATGTGCATCAAGTGTTGTCCCAGATAAGCATGTGCATCAAGTGTTGTCCCAGATTAGCTTGTGCATCAAGTGTTGTCCCAAATTAGCGTGTGCATCAAGTGTTGTCCCAGATTAGCATGTGCATCAAGTGTTGTCCCAGATAAGCATGTGCATCAAGTGTTGTCCCAGATAAGCATGTGCATCAAGTGTTGTCCCAGATAAGCATGTGCATCAAGTGTTGTCCCAGATAAGCATGTGCATCAAGTGTTGTCCCAGATTAGCATGTGCATCAAGTGTTGTCCCAGATAAAGCATGTGCATCAAGTGTTGTCCCAGATAAAGCATGTGCATCAAGTGTTGTCCCAGATAAGCATGTGCATCAAGTGTTGTCCCAGATAAAGCATGTGCATCAAGTGTTGTCCCAGATAAAGCATGTGCATCAAGTGTTGTCCCAGATTAGCATGTGCATCAAGTGTTGTCCCAGATTAGCATGTGCATCAAGTGTTGTCCCAGATTAGCGTGTCTGCAAAGGCTAAACAGGGACAACACTTTCCGCTTTAACAAAATTTCTTGTTTAAATGAAGACTCTGCTATACAAAAATCCAGTCCAGTAAAGTAATGTCCCTTTGCGGACTGCACAGACTATAGGGAGACACTTAATGCAGATGCTCAAGCCCAGTTTTCCTAAAACAAGGCTCATATGTTCTCAAGTGAGCAAAGCACGTCCCAGACTTTGCATGGCAACCTGAGGCAAGTCTGCAAAGAATTTTTTTCTCTTAACCCTTTCCCACTCAGAAGCAAAGTGGAAATGGCTTTTTGCAAACAGCATAAAACTAGAACAGCCTGCGAGTAACTCGCAGCTGTTTAGGTTTTATGCTGTTTGCAGCTCATCTGTATCTAAGATTTGGAGATGAAGCCTTAAAAACTTGAATCTAGTAAGAGTGGTCTTAAATTGAAACTTTCTAAATGACTCAGAATGTGTGAACAAATGTATCTTAGTGGTAAAGGGTTAAGCATGAAATTATTTAAGGTAACTTTGTCCTTTATATACAGTTATGATCTGACATAATTGTTTCTTCAATGCCAAAATAACAAAATGTATACACATTACATTAATTACATTAATATTGTGAAATAATGTTTGACAAATAGAAGACAATGTTTTAACACACAATAACTTTAATAGTCAACATTTTGTTGCAAGTTTGCAACTATTCGCTGCTTCTTTTATTCATTTTTTGAAAATCGAATAGAATTTACAAAAAAAAGGTTAATTTTTGTTTGAGGTCATGTACTACCTATAAATATTTAATAGTTCTGTCAGTAAATCAGAGGTCAATTTTGAAAACTGGGATCTTATATAATTAACAATGATAAAGTAATATATCACATGATCTTTAAATAAAACAAAATTAAAATTTAATTGATCTTCTAAATCAACTCAATGTACACTATTTAAAACAAAGAAAAAGCAAAAGGAGTCTTTGCAAATAACACTAAATAACGATGAACACTACAATGAATGGCACAAATATCATAAGGCAAACACATTTAAACCAACCAGTCATTTTACAAAGCATTCATGTAGATATAAAAAATTGTCTGTTTCCGTTAAAATGCCCTGACCAGAGAAAATGCTACTTTGCAGTTCAGAATTTTTTTTATTTATCTTTTCTTTCTCTATATTTAAATCTTTTTGGTTACATGAAATTAATACAAATATTCTTAACTCATACAAAGAGAATGAAAAGTAAATAAATATCGTCCAATTGCAACCTTACTCCTGTCTGGTATTAGTGTTAAGAATGATTCACAGATATTCAAAAGACATGACATTCACAGTAGTTAAGAGATGCCTATCTTTACAGACTAAAATTCATATAAAATCTTGAAACTTAACAAAAGCTTTAAAACACAAATAAAGCCTAGCAGATAAGTTGAAGAAAACTGATAAAATGTTGCAAATTTGAAACAAAGATGAGGCACAATCATTACTAAACTCTATATGCACAAATCTAAACAATAATAGAATTAATAATGCATAGAAAATAATTTTGCAAAATTTCATGCTCAATTGTCACCTCCCTGCACAAATAAAATCAAAATTTCATTACATCAAACATGAACCTAAGGACATTCAAATCATTTTATTTAATCCTTTAAACATTTTTGAACCACACGTAATTGCAACATAATTGGTGTACAGAAGCTTTAAAAACATATATAAATTGCAATGATTTAAGAACCATGTCATACAAAAATGGGTCTTATGACATTGACAGGGTGGCTCCAGACCAGCCTGCACAAGCATGTCACGCAAGGTTTCTTGTCCTCATTAACAAACAGGGTAGCTCCTCACCAGAATGAGAAGCCCAGACCGGGATGAAATATCACTGGACCCATGTCACAAGACCCATTTTCGCATGATGCAGATCAATAGAGACTGTACAGTTGTTCAATCCTCAGGAGTATACTGTTAAGTGGCAATGTCTTAGTCTACACAGAATCAGACCTAAGATGAAGCAGAATTTTGTCAACTTGCAAACATATACAAGTTTCAAACGGAAAAATTTAAAGCAGCTTTATTTAAGATCTAAAACATGACTATTTCCTTTTTATCACTAACCACGATGGAACCAAAGATAATATTTTTTTTATTACTAAAGATCTATTGATACACCTGAGACCACTTCAGTAAACCTGAGGCCTTTGATTCTGGAATGAAGTCCACTCAATCACCCATGTCCCTTCTTCGCCGCTCATTTTCATTGTCCAGATTTTTGACTGGCAGAGGTGAGCCTGATCGTTGAATTCTGTTTTCATTTCTGGCTTAAGAAGCCAAGGCAAGTACATCAGTATATTAAATTTGTAGACCTTTGATAAGGGTCTAACTGGATCACATGAATAAGCACTTATTTCTGCTTGCAGAATTTCAAGTGCCTGTTCAGAGCCTTGTTTTTCTTGAACCGTTTCCCACAATTATCACACGTTGGATATCGGTACCCATCCAGACGAGTCCTCCTCTTATTCTCCCCATTTTCTTCTTCCTCTTCTTCTTCATCATCATCTTCCTCTGATTCTTCTTCCTCCTCCTCATCCTCCTCATCTTCCTCCATTGCCTTAAACATTTGCCTGGCTTTTCTTGCAGCGTTTCTCCTTTCGGGGACCACTGGTTCCGTCTTCAACTTCTCCAGTCGAATCCTCAACTTTGTCGGTGAGCTAGTGGAAATCTGAGAATTCTTCGCTGGAGATGGCGATCTAGAAGATCTAGAATTTTCTGAGCTATCTAAAGAGTTCTCAGACGATTTGCTACCATCTTTATCTTTAAAATCGTTCCTCTTCTCAACTTTCTTGGCAGGTGAGACTTGAGTCTTCTTAGTGTAAGGAGGTTGAGAGGGGGGTTCCATCTTGCCGCCGTTGTGTTTCTTGTTGTGAAGCCGAAGCTGGATCTTCTGAGCGAACGAAACATTACACAACTCACACTTGTGCGGCTTTTCGTCCATATGCGTGTACTCATGCTTCCGCAAGCTGGAATTAGAGCTGAATGTCTTATGGCACGTTTTACACGTCGGAATCGCTTTGGGTTCGCTTTTGGGCTTGTTGGCTTGCTGCTCTGCAGTTGCAGGTTTCTTATTTGTCTTGATATCCGTTGAGTCGTGAGCCAGCAAATGATTCTTGTAGTCGCTCTTTTGCGTAAACTTCTCGCCACATTCTTCACACTCGTAGGAATTCACGCCCAAGTGAACAGTGGTCTGGTGCCGTCTGAGACTCTCTTTGGCCAGGAAATACTTGTTACACAGTGTGCACTCGTATCTTTTAAAGTCATTATTATGCCGACGCATGTGAATGTGCAGACTGACCTTCCATCGGAAGCTCACGTTACATTCCTTACATTCGAAGATCTGTTCGCCCGTATGGGACCTTCGATGCCGCACTAGATGGGCCCGGGTGAGGAAGATGTTGCTACACTTATCACAGCGGTACTCCTGGTCCACGGAATGCTGCAGCTTCATGTGGTTGTTCAGGCTCTCCTCGTTTATAAATATCGCCTGACAGACCTCGCATTCGTGTTCGTCATATGTAGTTTCGCCATCATCCATGCCTTCGTAATAGTCCTCATCATCATCTGTAACACACAAACATAAGTTTCAGAGCTCCAATTAGGATTTCAAAATGGCAGGGTGCCCTTTTGTTACAAGGGTACTTCAGCCAGCACAGTCTTATTATCCCTCTGGCATTGTAAGATCAATAAAGCATGTCTTAAAGTAATACATCTTCTTTCACATGAATTTTTTGTTAATCTATAAATAATAAAACTAAAATGAGAAAATTAAGTTAATTAATTGAAACCAACATGCCCCCTACTGCGCCGCTTCGATCCGGGGGCATAAAAATATGTACAATGCTTATGTTATTATTCCCTTCAGGTTAATACAACATTTGAAACACAAAGTTTGACATGGAGTGTAGAGCAAATAAATTAAGCACCAGAATGCTGTTAAGAGTGTCAGAACTTCTGAAGTGAATTAACTGCAAACAAACTTAGCCAAGGTTTTAATGCACACGCATTTTGAAACTGAACTTTGGCAATGATTGGATGATAGTGGGATAGTGTAATAACTCAATAGGTTTGGATAACATAGGGTAAACCATATACCCTGGCTTTCCCTCAAGTATCAAATTTAAATGACACTTGTAACACAGAGGGCAGAACAAAATTGCTATAACAGCCATCTTTAAATGAATGAACACTTAAGCTGGTTTAATCTTTGGACAACTTTTGACAATTTTTGAATCACTAATTTGGTAAGTCAAGTACAAATGAGCCATGATCTATAAAAAATGGGCTTAACTCATGTGCATAAAGTGTAGTTCCAAATCCGCGCAGGCTATTCAGAGACGGCACTTCCTACTTTATGAAATTTTTCCTTTAAGGGAAGCATATATCAACTCTAGGTAAATCAAGTTAAGGAGGTAAATGTCATCTCTGATTAGCCATTGCAGACTGCACAGGGGGTTCCGCTGTCGATCGCCATTGGCGCCAAATGGCGCTAAATTTTTAAATGTGGCCTCAATTTTTTTAAAGTGGCGAATTTCAAAAAATCGGTAAAATCCTATCCGAAAATGTACTGCCGAGTCGAAAGAACGCGACCGAGCATTAGCGGCCAGCGTCTGTCAGTTGTAAATATTGATTTACGACTATGTAAGCAACCTACAGTGCAGAGTGCAATAGAAATCACTGAAGCGTGTAAGTGTTACAAACGGTGTTTTTACTGCTATTGTCAAGTGGGGGTCATTATCGGATTAACGGCTCCTTTATGATATTGAGCAATAAGTTAAGTAACACGGGGACAAACTGTCACGACGATCAATAATTATAATGATTATTAGGGCCGCTATTTCTGGCAAAAGCATTTAATTTCTCCACATCAACAAATAAAAACTTGTTTCAACAGGTATTTGTGAGCATTTCTGTTTAATAGATTCATTATTGTAATGTTCTGGGAAGGATATAAATTGATTAAGATAACAACAATCTCTGAATTAAATATAAAACATTCACTCGATGTACTATATTTCGGATATGTTAAATTCGGACATTTAAAGATAGGGACATTTATGTGTTGGTTTAATGTTGATAGTTTGTAAAAATATGTTTTATGTCATTTCAGGCAACTAGAATGGATTGTGGCAATTATCTTGGCCTTTCTGTCAGGAAAAAGGCGTGAACAACAGTCATTTAATTGAACCTGGAAATCATCCACCACTAATAGAAACATTTATGCAGCATACTGTTTAATACATTGATGTTAACATTATTATATTATTTTGGTTATCTGTGTTGTTTATTAAGTTGAAAAAAATGTTATTTATATACAAATAAAGCTTATTAAGACTTATGAAGGTATGACTTATGAAGGTACTGATTGTTTTTTTTTATGAAATAACATACTTTTTAAAGTGATAATATAGTCAATGACATTAATGTAGTAAGGTTTCTTAAAATGATTGTTCTTATTAATAAGGTGGAATAACCGACAGTATTCACGCCGCGAAAAAGTGGCGACAACTTTTTTGGGGCCAGTGGAACCCCTGGACTGCACTAGCTAAAATGGGACAACACTTTACGCACACGACTTTAGCCCAGAATAAGGCTTAAATGAGAAACTGAGGCCAAACTCGTACCATGGTTGTCTGCCTCACTCCCGTCCTCATCTATGCCGTTGGTCCAGGGCTCCGACATAGAGTTGTCATCACTTGTCATCCCTGAAACGAAAACAATGTCAGTGAGAGTTTTTGGACTAATTTCTGGCAAAATCATATTTTCCCCAATTTCCATTGATTCAATGACTGAATATCAAGTAGAGTTAAGAACTATATGAGCCTTGTTCTGGGAAATGCAAGTGTGGTCCAGATGAGCCTGTGCAGTCATTAGCCCTGCACAGGTTAATCAGAGACGAAACTTTACACATTAAAACCTTTAGATCAGTAAAAAGCCTGTATCTTAATAAACAAGAGATGCCTTCATCAGAAACACAATGCTCCCTATTGCGCTGCTTTGAAATAAAAAAATTTTTTTTTTGACCTTTGACCTTGAAGGATGACATTGACCTTGAACTTCCACCACTCAAATTGTGCAGCTTCATGAGAACGCCGCTTCGACATTATTTTTTTGACCTTTGACCTTGAAGGATGACCTTGACCTTAAACTTCCACCACTCAAAATGTGCAGCTTCATGAGATACACATGCATGCCAAATATCAAGTTTCTATCTTCAATAATGCAAAAGTTATGGCCAACGTTAAAGTTTTTTTTCGGACGGACGGACAGACTGACATACACACTGACTGACGGACAGTTCAACTGCTATATGCCACCCTACCGGAGGCATAACAAGAGCTGTCAGAGGACAGCGCGCTCGACTATTCAAGTGCTTGACAGTATAAGATAAGCCATTATGGGGAGATTGTTCATATTCAATAATATATAGACGATCTTTCAAAAATTAAAAAAGGAAAAAAAAAATTTTTTTTTTGGGGGGGGGGGGGTGAGAGGGTGTATTATGTAGGCAAGGCTATTTATTAGACGATGTTTGAAAAATAAAAAAAAGTAACAAAAATAAAAATTTTGAGGGGGGGGGAAGGGGGTATAATGTGAGGTGTGGTAATTTATTAGATGTTTAAAAAAAAATTGGGTGTGGTGGGGGGTGAGAGGGGGGGGGGGGAAGGAAAGGGATTCTGGGTAGGGGCGTGGGGTATTGCTTGGGTGGAATCTATTGTGGTATTCAGGTAAGTGTTGTTTTGTCAAAGTAGTAATAAAATGTGATCATAAATAAAGAAGTTTTGGCAATTTAAGCAAAATGTTCAATTATCTAAGTGTAAAAGGGGCCATAATTATGTCAAAATGCTTGGTGCAGTGGTCTGCTCTTGTTTATAGGTTGGGGTCATGTTGGTAAACAAGTACATGTATGCAACATATAAAAACAATATGGCAAAGGATATAGGAAATATTTGGGGTAGTACGCAAAGTTTAACATAGATTTATCAATAATATGCATATTCTAAGTATAAAAGGGGCAATGATTATGACAAAATGCTTGATAGAGTTGTCTGCTCTTGTTCATAGGTTGGGTTGATGTTGGTCAACAAGTATGCAAAATATGAAAGCAATATGTCAAGGGACATTGAAAATAGTTGGGGTAGTATGCAAACTTTAACATTTGCTGCATATTCTAAGTGGAAAAGGGGCCATAATTAAGACAAAATGCTTGATAGAGTTGTCTGCTATTGTTTATAGATTGGGGTCATGTTGGTAAATAATTATGCAAAATATGAAAGCAATATGTCAAGGGACAAAGAAAATATTTGGGTTAGTACGAAAACTTTAACATTTGCACGCTGACGCAGATGCTAACGCTAACACTAACGCTAAGGCAGACGGTCAAGCCGACGCCAGGGTGAGTAGGATAGCTCCACTATATATATTTCATATATAATAGTCAAGCTAAAAATCAACAGACTGGAACAAATTTTACACTTCATCTGTAGGTCATGTTGGTGGACTCACATATAAACAAGAGCACCGCATAACAGGTGCCACCCTTGGCTGCGGGTGCAGTTTTCAATAGCTGAAAACTTGTCAGAATTTTTTTTTGATTTTTTTTTTAGAGGTCACAGTGACCTTGATATTTGACCTAGTAACCCAAAAATGGGTGTGGCATGTAGAACTCATTAAGGTACAGCTACATATGAAGTTTCAAAGTTGAAGGTTGAAGCAATTTGATTTTAAAGCCAATGTTCAAAACCTTGACAAAATGTTAGCACGACGCAAAGGGCTGACGACACGACACGACGAGCTGGCTATGACAATACCTCGGGTTTTCTCCGAAAACAGCCAAGCTAAAAATCAGCTCAAATCTTAAAGCGTTACATAAAAAACCTCCGGAAAACAAAATGCCGGATGGACAGACGTACTGACGGACAGTGCTACTGGTATATGCCACCCTACCGGGAGAGTAAAAAAGCCATTCTACCCACCTGACGTAGGAGACTGAGCAAGGCTGTGAGCCTACCGTATACAGGCCCCCATTATTGTACTTGTTCTTGTAGGCATTGGGCTTAATACATGTGCATTAAGTGAAATCCTAGATTAGCCTGTGCAGTCCACACAGGATAATCAGACACAAAAAGCTGTCAGAGACGGTTGATGCTCCCCAAAGGTTTCACAATATTGCACTATATATTCAGATAAAAGGAAATGACTTGAGGGCATAGTAGTTGGGGGGACAATATTTTTTTTATAGAAAATTTCAAGTGTCTTCCCACGCCTTTAAGCCAGCTGGCTCAGAGGGCGTCTAATTTGTAAAACAATCTTGGTATTAAGAAAAAGAAACCGACCCGAAGTGGGTGACTGTGCGACGCTGCCTCCCGATGTCCCGCCAGAGTGAGTGGCCCTAATATGGGCCTCCATCTTGTACTTGTGCTTGTACGCCTTGCCGCAGGTCTCACACCTGAACGGCGCCTCCCCGTGCAGGGCCAAGTGGTTCTTAAGGTGGTGCAGGATGTAGAACTCCTTCTCACAGTGACGGCACTTGTACGGCTTCTCTCCTGTAACCATGGAAACCAGGTCAGGGGAAAAATCATCACATAAGAAAAATGGCTGAGATTTCCACTGGACAAAAGTTTTCTATCTGTAACCAGGGCAGCGATTCCTTTCCTTCTTTATAATGGACGTAAAAAATAAATTAAATTGGCCAAAAATGCTGTATCCGAAAACGACAATCTGAAAAATGTTTGTGTTTTGCACATGAAATGTACATGGTTCTGGGCTCATAACTCTTTTTAACTTTAGCTGGGCAACCACAATAGCAAAGATGGTTGCCTGTGCAAGTTACTCATTGTAAAAAGTTAGCTTCCATCTCTGTATATATTGTCAAGATAAACATCCTGACAAAGTTTCATTAGATTTGAATCATAAATGTGACCTCTAGAGTATTATCGACACACATGGCATACAATATGACAATGGAGATATGACATATGGGGAATACAATAGCTCATTTTTAGCACTTCATGCTTGTGTAATTTTAGTAACTGACACTGGAAGACCAATGCAATTATTAGAAAAGTATTCTATTTTTTCTTATCTTTGGATTTATTTTACATTTAAATCAAATGTTAATTCTTTAGAAAAAATCTGCATTTCACTGATAAGCATATAATAAATCATAATATTCTCATATTCACTTGCTGATTTATCTTGATTTCCATCGCTTTTATTCTATTTACATTTGTATGAGAACATATATTAAATAAGAATTCACATACAAATATTGACTTTCACATAGAAAAATTTCTACATTTTGTCACAAACATTCAGAGTTTTCAGTTTTGTTAAAGCTTTAACCTACATACTTGGATTGGATCAAAGGCCCAAAGCATATTGAAACGCACCAGAGTCTGTTACCTTGGTACAACCGGTACTTGGTTTATTATGGGTAATAAAAAACGCTCAGTGGGGATAAAACCCCTTACATCCGAGTCACTCTGCATAAAACGATACACACTACACCACTGTGTTAAGGCCATTTATGCCTAATGGACTCTCACATCCTTCTAAATTGGATCAATTTATTTCCAAAATTAGGGATGTCTAGTATAGTTATTTCTATATTAAGAATATTTTTTACAGAAATCCCTTTAAGCAAACAGCGCAGACCCTGATGAGACGCCTCATCATACGGTGTCTCATCTGGGTATACGCTGTTTGCCAAGGTCTTTTTTCTAGACGCTAGGTATAAATGGGTTAAAACAAAGCTCTTGAATACTGACCTGTATGGAGCCGCATGTGCTTGGTGAGGTTGTGTTTCTGTGTGTAACTGTTGCCACAAAGATCACAGGAGAACTTCTTCACGCCAGTATGGATCTCACGATGGCGCCGCATGCTGGCATTGGAGCTGAACTTCTTGTCACAGATGTCACACGTCGTCTCCGCTGTACCACCCTGGGGAACAGACAGACAAGACTTTTGAGCCGCTTTTGAAAAAAACTGGGCTTAATGCACGTGTGTAAAGTGTTGTCCAAGATTATTGGTGGCCTGGTCAGTTGGCATAGGCTTATCAGGGTTGACACTTTCCATTTGGAATTATTCATTTAAAGGTCTCTTCTAAATGAAAATCCAGTCTAGGTTGAAAGTGTTGTCCTTGATTAGCCTGTGTGCTCTGCACAGGCTAATCTGGGATGACACTTTATACATTTAGACAAGTTTTTCCAGAAAAAGGCTCATTTTACAGGACTTAACCCTAATTCTAAAAGTCAAAAGTAAAAACTTTACCAAAATTTTCAATTTTCTAAGTATAAAAAGGGCACATAATTCTGTCAAAATGCAAGCCACAGTTATCTAACTTTGCCTGCCCAGTCTCCTCATTATAGTAAGTACATGTAAGTGAACCCAGTTTGAATGCAATAGCATTGATACTTTATGAGAAAAGTGGACCTAAACGCAAAACTTAACCGGACGCCGACGCCAAGGTGATGACAATAGCTCATTTTTTTTCTTCAAAAAATAGATGAGCTAATAATTTTTTTTCAAAAAATAGATGAGCTTAAAATGAGGAGTCCAAAATAAAATTTTGTACAGTCAAAAACAGATGTGTCAAAATATATAAGTATGGAAGAGATAATGCTCCCTGAGTAGGGATCGAACCCACATCCACTACACCACAGCGACCTAATTTCATATTTGACACAAGGTTAATACTAAAAGGGATGTACAAATATCTAACATGTTTTATCTCAAGACAATATTATTCAATTTGCAAAGATGCAAACCCGATTGTTTTTAAGGCATTGTATTCAATAGCTTAGACTTTCAAATTCACATAGTGAAGATAAGCGTAATAAGAAGGTACACATGTGCATGATCTTTCAATAGGGGTCATCTACTGTCCACGCCAATGCACATGTGAAGTATCGAGACAATCGTTCAATGCATTGATGAGTTATTGATCGGAAACGATATTCACACTTAGTGTGACAGTGACCTTTGACCTTGTAACCCTAATTTCAATGGGGTCATCTACTGTCCAAGACAAATGCACATGGGAAGTATCAAGCACATCGGTAAATCTGTTGACGAGGTATTGATCATAAACAATTTCACACTTAGTGTGCAGTGACCTTGACCTAGACTAGTAGTGGCCCCAATTTCAATAGCGGCCATCCATTGCCCAATGCCACAAGGGAAGTATAATCAAGCCAATCAAAAAAAGAATCAGTTGACAAGTTATTGATCAGAAACGATTTCACACTTAGTATGACAGTGTCCTTGACCTTTGACCTTGTAACCCTAATCTAAATAGGGTCATCTACTGGCAAAGGCCCATGCACATGGGAAGAATCAAGCCTTATAGTCAATCTGTTTACAAATTATTGATTAGAAACGAACTGGTCTACAGACAGACAGGCTGACATCCAGCAGGACAACATAACCCCTCTTCTTCAAAGGGGGACATACAAATGTGAAAAGGTTAAATATAGCTTATTTTCTACCATACAGATACAGATAAAATTTAGCGTCGTCAAACTTTGAAGCAAGCAGGCCTCTCCCCAGGATAAACGTGATGTACAAGGGCTATTGTATAGACATTTGTAATTACTAATTAATTGACAATTATTTTAACCCTTTGCATGCTGGGAAATTTGTCGTCTGCTAAAATGTCGTCTGCAGAATTTGTTAAATTAGCATAATCTTCGATTTTTTTCAAAGAATACTATCAGAATAGCAAACAGTTTGGATCCTGATGAGACGCCATGTTCTGTGGCGTCTCATCTGGATCCAAACTGTTTGCAAAGGCCTTTAAAATTCGGTTCCCGCACTGAAAGGGTTAATAATATAGGTTCTATAAATAATTATTTCCAAGTAAATAATCAAAGAAACATACTATTTCACAATCTAAAGTTAAAAGAATTTAAAATTCTCCATAGCATGACAATATTACCAAAATTGTGATAAATACATGTAGCCCGCTATAGCCCCGCATGCCTTGATTAAGGTGTGACAGTTTAATGCTGATGGTACCCTCTGCCATGTCTTTTTTATACAATTTAAGCCTTGTTCTGTGAAAATGCAGCTTAATGCATGTGTGTTAAGTGTGTCCACCCAGATAGCCTGTGCAGGCAGTCTAGGCTTCAATGATTGTCGGCAATTAATGCACACAAATTAAGCCCCATTACCCCAAAAGATTACATCAGAAATTAATATTCACAGCGGTACAACTGTGCTTTCCCCTGGGGAAAGGCCTGGCAGCAATACTTGTAGATGTCTACATGTATTTGACGCTTACAGAGGGAGTTTTTTTGTTCACTGAGGGGCTCACTTTGGTAGGAGTCACCTGGGAGATCTGGGCGTCACCTGTCTCAGAGGGTGCTGCGTGGCTCACACCATTGTAAAAGGGCTGAAATGGGGAACAGAGATTTCAAATAGTTTGCAGCAAATCACATGCTAAATTCTCAGATTTTGATAAATTTGTTAACATGCCAACAACTATTGATAACAAACATGTATGAAACAAGATATGTGTTTGTCAGAAACAAAGCGCCCTCACACTACTTTGGGGGAAAGGGTTCGCAGCCCTTAAAAGGGGGAATTTTTTTGTAAATGGAATTTTTATATCACTGGTTTTATCTTCCTGTATAATAATATTCAAGCCTATTATATTCGATAGTAGTGTTCCCTTTCATACATGAACTTACTTTACAGCAAAAAATGCAAGTACAGGACAGGCATTGAAGAATCCACTTGACTGCTCGCATATGCGAGTGAAGTTGACGGTCGGGCGAGTAAAGTTTGTTAAATACTCGACCGACCGGGCGAGTGCTGTTTTCAAGTTGAGAAATATAAATTCAGTTCCAGAACTCCTACCACATCGATACAAATTGCGAACAATTTTTCGAACGAACAAAAAATAGGTTTAGTACACAAAGAAACTGCACTTTCGTTTTGACAATGAAAAATGACGTCATGGGCACAGTAAAAATTAGGGCTGTCACGATACGCCGTGAGCGTACCGCGGTATATTGTGGTACGGCAACACTGTATCGCGGTACGTACCGCGATATTTTACAGAATATGTATCTGTGAAGAAAACAGCAGAATAACAAGTTTTACAAACTTTATAAAACTCAATAATCAGAAAACACTGGTATCATAGTATGACTAGAAACTGTAAAAGAAACTGTAATAAACTTGATAGAAGTAGTCATTGTTATTGTTCGTGTCTTTTTCTAAAATGTCCGCCATGTTGTTTACAATAGCTGTGACTACGATCTGTGTAAATCGAACGCTTCAAGGGCATGTTCAAAATGCGGAGTCAGCGGGCCCAGTATTGAAAATCCGTAGCGTTCTGACTCTTCCTCGACTTATTCAGAATCTTAAGATAACATGATTCGGAAGTGCCATGCTTTGAATGATCGATATACTAAAGAAAGAAAATAAGAAATAGAATAAACATCTTTTGGATAATTATGAACTTATTTGCAAAGGAAATCTGTCCCTAATTCCAAAAAAGGTACGGACCAAACATCGCCGTATTTTAAATGTGAAAGTTAAACATTTACAAGTGGAAGCGCTTGCTTGACCTGGATATTAACGGATTATTTATTTAGCCCTTTTGAATCGCTTCTACATTTTTCAAAACGATATCTATATCAAAATAACTATGTAATGTATTTATATCTGCGCTTATATAATAATATTAAAAAAACCGGTGCGGCAATGCCGTACCGCGGTGCGATTTTTTTCACGACATGCACCACGATATACCGATATACCGGTGAATCGTGACAGTCCTAGTAAAAATAATTCTCGAAATCGGCTGCACTCTTTTCGAAGGTGTCAGTGCTCTTAGCTAATCGATTAAAAGTGAAACAAGAGGGCCAAGATGGCCCTAGTTCGCTCACCTGAGAAGAGTGTGTTCATTGAATTTTTACCAAATGTATTGGGCTGTTTGTAAAACATGCATGCCTGCATATGGGCTGTCAGTTGTAATGGCAGCCATTGTGTGAATATGAATATATTAGTCATGAATATATTAGTCATTTTGACTTTGACTTTTGACATTGGTTTCTTGAGTTGTCATCTGGACACCATGTTACTGTGTTGAGTCATTGTTATTAGGACGTTTGACCTAGTGACTTTATGACATAATGTTGGTCATCTGCCAGTCATGATCAATGTAACTACGAAGATCATGAATCTAGGCGTAAGCATTGTCAGCAAATATCAAGAAACAATTTTATTGTTTTGAGTCACTGTGATGTTGATCTTTGATGTAGTGATTTGAAATTCAAAAGGGGTATTTTTATAATCATGATCAATATACCTATGAAGTCTTTATCCTAGGTGAAAGTGTTTTTGAGTTATCATTTGAAAACCAATTTTTGTATTTTGAATCACTGTGACTGTAACCTTTGACCTAGTGACGAGAAGATCAATAGGGGTCATTGGTAAGTCATTATCAATGTAGCCAACAGTTAGCAATTTACATTCCAAACCTAAATTTGGAAGATGTAGCTGTATATTTTAGAACCCTTTATCAGCAGTAGCATATGTCCATTGTTAATGTCTTCTTTAAACACAGCCTGTCGACCAGAGCAAACACACATTAACAAATCACAGCAAAATGTTATTCCTGATCCCATACATCAACTTCATAAACAATCAATGTGTGTATCCTTCAGCATGACGCATTCCTTCCTCTCTCTCATAATCAATGTTAGGCATCAATGGGTTAATATCAAATTGAGTTGTGTGTGTTTGTTCTTGTGTACTTGTAGATTTTAGAGCACATATGAACTGTAGTGTTCTAGTCTGATAACAAAATAATAATTGTATAGTGTTTCCATATTTGACATGTAAAGATTTTAAATTACAAAGCAAACAAATGAATTACATTCCATCTTGAATCGTTTCAAAGTCAGCCCACTGTAAGTCTGTCTGGAAATTGTCAATTTAGTGCTTTGTGTTTAATACCAAAATAAAAAAATTAAAACCACAAACATCTAAAACAAGAGGGCAAAGATGGCCCTATTTCGCTTACCTGAGAGGAGTCGGTTCATGCAATCCTTACCAAATGTCAAACTTGACCTAGATATTTTCCAGACAAACATCCTAGTCAAGTTTTATCATTATTTCATCTGCGAGTTATGATCAATATACCTATGAAGTTTCATGATAATAGGCGTAAGCATTCTTGAGTTATCATCCAGAAACCATTTTTCTAAGTTGAGTCACCTTGACCTTGACAGCCATTGTGCGAATATGTTATTTGGCACTGTGACCTTGACCTTTGACTTAGCGACCTGAAAATCAATAGGGGTCATCTGCCAGTCATGATCAATGTACCTATGAAGTTTCATGCTCCTAGGCCTAAGCATTCTTGAGTTATCATCCGGACACCATTTTACTATTTCAAGTCACTATGACCTTGACCTTTGACCTAGTGACCTGAAAATCAATAGGGGTCATCTGCCAGTCATGATCAATGTACCTATGAAGTTTCATGATCCTAGACCTAAGCGTTCTTGAGTTATCATCCTTTCATAGTTACATAGTTGTTTCAAAATCAATCAATTTTTAGTTGTGGCGACCTTTTTGCCTTGGAGATATTAGCAAAATTCTTTCGTGCGACACACTGTCCAATAACGGTGAACAAATGAGCCAAATGATTTTAAAATGTCACAATGAATGACATAATAATGGCCCAGACAAGCTCATTTATGGCCATTTTTGACCTTCAAACTCAAATTGTGACCTTGACCTTTGAGACATCGATGTGATTCTTTGGCGCGACATACCATCTTATGATTGTGAACAAATGTGCCAAATGATGAAAATCTCACAATGAATCACAAAGTTATGGCCCAGACAAGCTCATTTATGGCCATTTTTTACCTTCAAACTCAAATTGTGACCTTGACCTTGGAGATATTGACGTAATTCTTTCGCGCGACACACCGTCTAATGATGGTGAACAAATGCGTCGACTGATTTTAAAATAAAGGGTTAAAAGTTGGCAAAACTGAAAAACCTGAAAACTTCAGCTGGGGGCCTGTGGGCCGCCAGGACCCCCGTTGGGTCCAGGGCAAAGCCCTGGTAGGTGGCCCCAGGGGGCCGAAGGCCCCCAGAAGCTCCTGAGACTTAGCAAAACAAGAGCACCGCCTTGCGGGTGCAGACCGCTCATCTATTTTTCTTTTTAAAGGTGTAGGGACCTATCTCAATTTCTATCACAAAGGATGGAAGGGTGGAGTGGAGAGGGGTGTATAGTGTGGGGGTGTGGTCATTTATTACATTATCTTCCAAAAATGAAAAAAAAAAATGCAGAAAAAAAACAATTGGGGGGGGGGGGGGGGGGGGGGGGGTTCTTGGGTGGGATGGTTGGACAGAATTTAAAAAAAAAAAATAATAAAAATATTTTAACCATATGTGAAAAAAACAAGAGATGTGTATGTCAGGAACACAATGTCCCCTATTGCGTCAGGTTGAATTTTGTTTTTTACCTTTTACCTTGAGGATGACCTTGACCTTGAACTTCCACCAGTCAAAATGTGCAGCTTTATGAGGAGGCCGCTTTGAAATATTTTTTTTTACCTTTGACCTTGAAGGATGACCTTGACCTTGAAGGATGACCTTGAACTTCCACCACTCAAAATGTGCAGCTTCATGATAACGCCGCTTTGAAATTATGTTGTTTTTTTACTTTGACCTTGAAGGATGACCTTGACCTTGAAGAATGAACTTGACCTTGAACTTCCACCACTCAAATATGCAGCTTTATGAGAAGGCCGCTTTGAATTTTTAATTATTTTGTTTGACCTTTGACCGTGAAGGATAACCTTGGCCTTGAAGGATGACCTTGACCTTGAACTTCCACAACTCAAAATGTGCAGCTTCATGAGAATGCTGCATTGATATTTTTTTTACCTTTGACCTTGAAGGATGACCTTGACCTTGAAGGATAACCTTGACCTGAAGCACTCAAAATGTGCAGCTTCATGATAAGGCCCCTTTGAATTTTTTTTTTGACCTTTTACCTTGAAGGGTGACCTTGACCTTGAAGAATGACCGTGACCTTGAACTTCCACCACTCAAAATGTGCAGCTTCATGATAATGTCGCTTTGAAAATTTTTATTTGTTTTTTTACCTTTGACCTTGAAGGATGACCTTGACCTTGAACTTCCACCTGTCAAAATGTGCAGCTTTATGAGGAGGCCGCTTTGAAATATCATTTTTTTTACCTTTGACCTTGAAGGATGACCTTGACCTTGAAGGATGACCTTGAACTTCCACCACTCAAAATGTGCAGCTTCATGATAATGCCGCTTTGAAATTATTATTTTTTTGAACTTTGACCTTGAAGGATGACCTTGACCTTGAAGGATGACCTTGACCTTGAACTTCCACCACTCAAATGTGCAGCTTCATGAGAAGGCCGCTTTGAATTTTTAATTATTTTGTTTGACCTTTGACCGTGAAGGATAACCTTGGCCTTGAAGGATGACCTTGACCTTGAACTTCCACCACTCAAAATGTGCAGCTTCATGAGAATGCCGCATTGAAATTAAAAAAAAAAATTGACCTTGAAGGATGACCTTGACCTTGAACTTCCACCACTCAAAATGTGCAGCTTCATGATAACGCCGCTTTGATCTTTTTTTTACCTTTGACCTTGAAGGATGACCTTGACCTTGAAGGATGACCTTGACCTAAAGCACTCAAAAATGTGCAGCTTCATGATAACGCCGCTTTGAATATTTTTTTTACCTTTAACCTTGAAGGGTGACCTTGACCTTGAAGAATGACTGTGACCTTGAAATTCCACCACTCAAAATGTGCAGCTTCATGATAATGTCGCTTTGAAAAATTTTATTTGTTTTTTTACCTTTGACCTTGAAGGATGACTTTGACCTTGAAGGATGACCTTGAACTTCCACAAATCAAAATGTGCAGCTTCATGAGAACGCCGCTTTGAATTTTTTTATTTTTTTTACCTTGAAGGATGACCTTGACCTTGAACTTCCACCACTCAAAATGTGCAGCTTCATGGGATACACATGCATGCCAAATATTAAGTTGCTATCTTCAATATTAAAAAAGTTATGGCCAATGTTAATGTTTTCGAACGGACAGACGCCATATATTTGACATTTGACCTTGAAGGATGACCTTCACCTTCACCTTTCACCACTCAAAATGTTCAGCTCCATTAGATACACATGCATGCCAAATATAAAGTTGCTATCTTCAATATTGAAAAAGTTATGGCAAATGTTAAAGTTTTCGGACGGACATACACCATAAATTTAACATTTGACCTTGAAGGATGACCTTGACCTATCACTACTCAAAATGTTCAGCTCCATAAGATACACATGCACGCCAAATATCAAGTTGCTATCTTAAAAAGTGAAAAAGTTATGGCCAATGTTAAAGTTTTTTTCAGACTGACAGACAGACTGACTGACATACTGACGGACAGTTCAACTGCTATTATGTCACCCTACCGGGGGCATAAAAATTATTTTTTGGGGTGGGGGGGTATAGTGTGAGGGTGTGGTGGTCATTTATTAGATGATCTTTAATTAAAAAAATAAATAATGGGGGGGAATGAGGGGGGATGGTTTGGATGGAGTCAAGTGTGGTATGTCAGGTAAGAGTTGTTTTGTCAAAGTATCAATCGAATCTAATCATAAATAAAGAAGTTATGGCTATTTTATCAAAAGTTAATAATTAAACCTTGAGTCAAGGTCATTCAAAGGTCAAGGTAAAATTCAACTTGCCAGGTACAGTACCCTCATGATAGCATGAAAGTATTTTTAGTTTAAAAGCAATAGCCTTGATACTTTAGAAGTGAATATAAACACAAAATGTAACCATATATTCTAAGTATAAAAGGCCCATAATTCCGTCAAAATGCCAGTCAGAGTTACATAACTTTGCCTGCACAGTCCCCTTACGATAGATAGTAAGTGTTGAAAGTATGAAAGCAATGGCTTTGATACTTTAGGAAAAAAGTGGACCTAAACACAAAACTTAACCAAATTTTCAATTTTCTAAGAATAAAGGGCCCATAATTCCGTCCAAATGCCAGTCAGAGTTACATAACTTTGTCTGCACAGTCCCCTTATGATAGGTAATAAGTGTTGCAAGTATGAAAGCAATGGCTTTGATACTGTAGGAATAAAGTGGACCTAAACACAAAACTTAACCAAATTTTCAATTTTCTAAGTATAAAAAGGGCACATAATTCTGTCAAAATGCCAGTCAGAGTTACATTACTTTGCCTGCACAGTCCCCTTATGATAGTTAGTAAGTGTTGCAAGTATGAAAGCAATAGCTTTGATACTTCATGAATAAAATGGACCTAAACACAGAACTTAACCAAAATTTTCAATTTTCTAAGTATAAAAAGGGCACATAATTCTGTCAAAATGCACGCCAGAGTTATCTCACTTTTCCTGCCCAGTCCCCTCATGATAGTAAGTAAGTGTACCAAGTTTGAATGCAATAGCGTTGATACTTTCTGAGAAAAGTGGACCTAAACGCAAAACTTAACCGGACGCCGACGCCAAGGTGATGACAATAGCTCATAATTTTTTTTCAAAAAATAGATGAGCTAATAAAATGGACCTAAACACAAAACTGAACCAAAATTTTCAATTTTCTAAGTATAAAAAGGGCACATAATTCTGTCAAAATGCAAGCCAGAGTTATCGAACTTTGCCTGCCCAGTCCCTTCATGATAGTAAGTAAGTGTACCAAGTTTGAATGCAATAGCATTGATACTTTATGAGAAAAGTGGACCTAAAGGCAAAACTTAACCGGACGCCGACACAAAGGTGATGACAATAGCTCATAATTTTTTTTCAAAAAATAGATGAGCTAAAAATGTTATAAAGAAAAAATGGGTGTCAAAAATAAATTAAAATTGAGGAATCATACTGTATCCGAATACGACAGTCCAAAAACATGTACATGTTTTGCACATATAATAAAATGTGCTTTATACATATCATTTGAGTGTAGAAAATGTGAACGAGTAACCAGTAACCTAGCAGATATGTAATCAATATATAATTCGGTTAACATATTGCTTTACAATATGCTACTGCAGTGCTTGACATTTCTAAAAATCGATCACTTAAAATTTCAAGATGGCGGACATTAGCAGCATTTGGCAGAATCATAAGATTTTTTGGGAAAGTAGCGAAGAGGTTTCGTCAGTTAACGTTCATTCTTTACCAGCCGCTAACCAATTAGAAATTGTTAAATAAAAGACCGGACGAAATTGGTACCAAAGGCAAATTTCAGGAATGCCCAGGAATATTAGTTCTCAAATGATCGCACACTGGATCGAATTCTATAAAATAAATCAACTTTTCTTCTTGAATTATTTCCCCGACATTCAGACTGGCAACATGGCATTTTCAATCGGACCTGTCTTTCAAACGTCGGTCAGGTCCCATTGTCCGACACGTTTGGGAATGTCTGTTTGACCTTTGACCTTGAAGGATGACCTTGACCTTTCTCCACTCAAAATGTGCAGCTCCATGAGATACACATGCATGCCAAATATGAAGTTGCTATTTTCAATATAGCAAAATGTTAAAGTTGGAGCAAACAAACACACCAACAGACAGGGCAAAAACAATATGTCCCACACAATAGTGGGTGGGGGACATAAAAATGTTGATAGTCTAACATTTCTAGAATATGATAGTCCAAAAAATATATACAAATTCCAGCTTTAAAGGATGAATACCATTCAAAACAAAAGTGGAAATGAAACGACAGTGCTTTTTTTTTCCTACTTGGGAAAAGTACCTGCACCAGCCCAATGGGGAAGATTGTGCGCGAAAACCCATGAAATTGGGAAGAAATTCACATCATGAAGTTGGTGTTTTTGAGTTTTTGCATACAAAAACTTTAAAATGAATAAGTAAGTGTTGTCTAGTTGTCCATATTATGTTTCCTAGGTTCAAGCCATAGAGCATCATAGGGAAACTCACTTAATATTTTTTTATAAAAAAAGTTAAAAAACAACAGATGTGTTTGTCATACTGCGCCGCTTTGATACATATTTTTTTTACATTTGACCTTGAAGGATGACCTTGACCTTTCACCACTCAAAATGTGCAGCTCCATGAGATACACATGCATGTCAAATATCAAGTTGCTTTGTGAAGGGACATAGAATTTATGAGCATTTTTCAAAACCTAAACGTGAAACCTAAATGCAAAGTGTGACAGAAAGACGGACAGACGGACGGCGGGATCACTATATGCCCTCCTTCAGGGGCATAAAAATAAAATATATATTTATTTTTTGTTTAAACCATCAATGGGGATTTTTTAATCAGCAAATGGGAATTTGGTTGTTGTTTTTTTCTATTTGGGAAAGTGCCGTTTTCCAGTATTTTATAAAGAAGGAATAAAATCCCTGGTTGTAAAACTTAATGTCATAAAATTAAATATTTTGGAAGCAGTGGTCTCCCTTGCAATTTTGTTGACATCAGGCCAACCTAAGGGAAATTTAAGAAATTAAGTGGGGGCAAAAGGGCAGTTAATTCTGAAGCAGGACATTACCAATACATGTATTCGGCAAATTTTTATGCTTATTATTAAAAAACATTATTTCATACATGTTAATGTATGCCCCATTAAAAAAACTTTAAAATGTGAGACTGGCAAATGTTCCTATAGCAAACCATTTTCATGTGTCCTTATATAATATCCTTCAAAACAACATGTACCTGTCCAGTAGATAGTGGGACTTCAGTGGAGTTGCTATAGTCTGGGTTGTAGACTGTTTGATATACAGCTGTCCCATACTGCAACCCATCACCATAGTAACCTTGGTCAGTAACCACCCCTGAATCATGGTAAGGCTCGGTCTCAAACTTGATTGCTACTGTTGGACCGCTCACAAATGGTTTGAAGTGGCCATTGACTGGCTCCCCATCAACCCCAAAGCCTTCCATGCTGGACACTTACGAGCACCTGAAATCACATCAGCAATAACTTAGTAAAGTTTGATGTATAACTTTTTCATTTAAGCTTGATTGCATAGCAGTCTTTCTGAAATACCGTCAACATGTCCGTCCTCAGATTTTTCCGATAATAATTTGGAAAATCGAAAATGATTCTAATATTACAGGACCTTGTTCCCAGTAATAAAAATATGGCACAATTCAGAATTCCATCGGCTTTAGGCTATTTTTGGAAAAGTTTCATGGCTAAAGTTAAGCTTACAGAATTAATAATGAATACTCAAATAATGAAAAATGCCTTTGCTGAATGATGTAAGTGTATACATCGGTATGATTATCTGAAGATTTTTGTACTTCGTCAAAGCGTATGACAAGCTATGTCATCAATATATGAGTACACTCCACAAAGGGAATCAAAATTGACAGCCATATGCGTTTAGGTTCCCGTTGTATTGGATTAATACATATGCAAGCAGGGCATAAACAAAGGTCATTGTGACATTCCCGGCATTTCCCGCAAACTGAGACAGGCAACATCAACACCGCAGTTACAATACAGTTATGTAACATTAATTTAATATGCAAACATAGAAACAAGTATTTAATGAAATTATTAATTTGCTATTGGAATAAATATTATAAGTACATTATTTGATTATTTGGAATAATTTTAACAATTTGTCAGTGACATTTATCATTAATGATATTCAATAGTTGAAGTAATTAATAGTTAAATATTGTTCAGGGCTATAGATTACTTTTGGGGTACATACATGTAGGGTAATTCACACCCTGTTTTTGACAACAATATGGTTTTTGTACATTTGTAAATTCAATAGTTTTAGCAAAAAATTTCACCCCCTACTTTTGAGCTTAATTGGGTTTTTCAACCCTGGTTTTTTTACTCAATTGGGTAATTTAGGGAATGACCTATCCAAAAAATAAAAATCTACTAAGGTTACTATATTATTTATACAATTGGAATTCAAAAAGGTACCTGTTACATGTAGTGTACACAACAACACACAATTACTGAATAAATTTTCTGATAATTAATTTTTTTGCGTCGAATAAGACCCAGTTCGCGGAAATCGCTGAACAATTGATGAAGTTATGGCTGTTCAAAGCGATGCACCCCGTTTTCAGGTCATTTTGAGTTGAATACCTTGAAAATGAAAGTAGAAATCGGACAGGTCTACGAATAATTACAATAATACACCAAAGATTGATAACCGTTGGAAAGACTGCCTTCTTTTCTACATAGGACGGCATATTAACTATCCAGTACATTTTTGTACGGAAAAATAACCAGTCTAAAAAATACCCCCGGTGTTAGTTAGAATTGCGTTTCGTGACGCAAGGTTTTTACGGGAATTACGTTATTAAATTTGTATTTGCATTTTTGTACGCTTTATTTTGAATTTAATTACGTTTTTGGTTATTTTAATTGCATAATAACGCAAATACGCTTGTTATCTATAGCCCTGATTGTTATCATAATTTTTATTTTTGAGCCGGAAATGATCAGTTCGGTCGGAAAAAACTGCATGACATGGCCAGTAATATATTATCATTTTAGGAAGGACTGGATATGGCTAATTGTTAGTGCTGCAACAATACGCCAAAAACCGTATTGCAATATATTGTCAGTTCAAAAACTTGTATTGCAATAAATCGCAATATATTGCTAACTTGTACCAGAATTATAACTCGCCAAATACCCGATAATCCCGTATATTCCAGTTTTAAAGCAAATTCTGGTAAATATTTACTATAAATGTGCTCAAGAATAACAGGAAACACAAACATTCACAAATTTTCTTAAGTATAAAAAACATTATGGCATTTGTTACTATTTAAAGATGTGATGAAATAACGTCCAACCGGGACGGTTTTGTTTTCACTGAACATGCGTAATTCGCCTGACGTGATGTTTCCGTTTTTATACAACACAAAATACACCCATACTTTCCATGCGACGTTCTACATGTCTGCATAATTTTCGCGCGCTTTTTATTGAGACAAAGGATAAAGCACTTTTTATTTGACACAATATTTTTTATTGTCACGTAAGCATTAACATTTGGAAGCGTGTTTCCGAAATTCGGATTACAAATTAAAAATGCTCAATTCATCAGAATCGAACGAAACATTTACAGTTGTGCGCAATTAATTTAACGATAATCTATTTAAAAGCATCAACGAATGCTCCCATGTAACAACGCTACTCCGTATAATACACTTTTTAGAATGCTATTTTTACGTAAAAATTTTTTTTACACCGCTTTGCTTTGTTTACCTTGAAATTGTTATTTCGGATGGCTTTTCTGGACGAAATGTAAATGAATTTTTGTAAAATTTTCGTACCGGTATGATGAAAATCGTATCGCAATACAATATGCGGATTGCGTATTGCTATATATACCGATATACCGGTATATTGTTGCAGCACTACTAATTGTGGTACTTTTGAGTTGGTTTCCTTGGAAGAACCAGTCCTTGGACAATGGTGTCTTAGAGAACTAGAAAACGCTTGAAGAGTAGGGCTAGAATTCCTTGTAATAATCGCTACGCTAAATAATATCCACTTACAGGTGTTTTTGTTCCTATTTTTGTGAAGTTGCTAAAGATTGCTAATTTGTGACAAAATTATTAACCAACTTGCAAATATATGGGTCTTGAACTGCTAAAAGTGTCAAACATAATCCCACACTAGTCAATATTGTGAAATTCAGTATTTTAGGTGTAAGTATACTATGACTTAAGACTTAAAAATCTCTTCATTGACATTCTTAAGTTGAACTAAGCCATACATGCCAGACGTCCCGATCTTTGCAGGACAGTCCTGCATTTGGGTGTTTGTCCCAGTTTCCCAATGTGACACAATTTGTCCCAACATTTGTAAAAAACCACCTATGTTCTATAGGTTCACAATAAAATTAGCTGATTAATCAAGCTTTGTCTGGCTTAAATTACTATCGCTAATCCCTTTTTGCCCCCCCCTATTAACAAACCATATCTACTAGTTGAGTGATCCAGTGTTGCTTTTGACACCTTACCAGCGATCTATCAGGAAATTATAAATTTTATCAGGCATTCACATCAAAATGTTTTTATGATAGGTGTCGCTAATTGCTAGCGATACAGGGCTTTCTACAGGCCATTTAACGCTCCTTCGCGGCAGGGTCTTCCCCAGGCCATTTCCTTGCCGGGGCGCTTGAATTTCGAAATCAGAGTCCCCGGGGCGCTTGAAATTTTCCGATCAGTGTATTCTTCAGTAAAAGAAAGTGGAGATTGTCCAAAAAAATCAAGGTTTCCCTATCAGTGTATCAATATTCCCTGTTTTAAAAAAGCACCCGGTACCTTCTTTCACAAGTAATCGCCATAAACACCACATGGGGTAATGGATAATCCACTGATAAGAGAATAGCATGACGCGCGTATCGATTATTCTAGCCACATTACAAGGTCATTTAAATGCTGACAAGGATGTATCTGGTAACTTTCCAGTCGTCAAACTGTGAAGTTCATCGTCCAATCGGTTACGCGAATGCTTATGAGGGCGGGGTTAAATATCGACCATTATTTTTGATTGACGTCGGGCAAGAAGTAAGAGTTTATCGCAGCTTGATTAGCAAGAAGTTGTACCATTTGAGTAATATAAAGCCGGTTATTAGTACAGTACAGAACATTGAAGACGGTTTCGGGCATCATCATCACACCTTTTTACTGTAAACAAGTGTTACCTATGACTCATAATTAATACGAGAATTTAATTGCAAGTGGTAAACAATTAATTATTATAGCGAGTAAGTTGTGCAAATGACTCCCAGTTACAATTATGTGATAACAATTAATTTAATTCCAGTACATGTATATTTCAACATGTCCATTTATAGAACTGATTCACCTCGTTTTCTGACATTTATTCGACACGTTATGCGCTTTAACAAATTTTCGTTGAATTAATTACGCACACTTGTAAATGTTTCGTCCGAAAATCGATAGTTAGAAGACTGATGATGGCAACCGGCCGTGATCCTCGTGGATAACGTGAATTTCATGCATAATTCCGTCAAAACATTTATTCGACTTGTAATGTGTGTAAACAAATTATCCTTGAATTTATAACGCAACGGTTAATATTTGTTGAAATCTCAAATGGGAATAATTAAATTTGTAATCCGAAACCCATTACCGTAAGTCGATGTTAACGCGTTTTTAATCCGAAACACACTTCCGAATGTAAATGTTACCGCAACGTTAAATATTTTTGCTTCAAATTAGCAGTGAAAATTTATTTAATGTTGAATCTTTTTCTCAATTAAAAAGAGCGCCAAAATTATGCAGCATGTACAACGTCGCGTCTATTGCATACAAATGGCGTGTATTGAGCGTTTTAACAAGCACACAACAGGTCAGGGGATTGACGCAATTCAGAGGCAATATTTCATCAAATCTATAAATAGTCACTTAAAAAATGACAAGGTTTGTGTTAAAGAAATAACTGAAAGCTTTTATCGTAAATATTTACCAGAAAGAGATTGATAAAAACGTAATAAACGGGATTATCGGGTAATAAATAGAAACTTGAAAAATAGTAAGTATACAGTCGGGTTGAAACGGATGTATTGGGGAATCGTTCGAGTCGGGATTTTACTATCTGTGTGGAAAAGTTTTAAAACAATTAAACAATATAAAAAAAATATTTTTAAATGACTGGGGGATTTTTTTGAAGAGTCATAGCGCACCAAATGACGTCTTTTGACGCTGTTTTTTTTTTAGTTATAACGCACCACAGAACGTGAATTGACACGTTAAATTAAAAAAAATCAACGTAGGGAGGGGACACCCCTCCCGAACCCACCCCCGGGGCGCCTGAACAAATTCCTGGGGAAGGCACTGCTTCGCGGGGGCCCTTGAATTTCGAAATCAGAGTCCCTAGGGCGCTTGAAATTTTCGGATCAGTGTATTTTTCAGTAAATGAAAGTTGAGATTGTCAAAAACAATCAAGGTTTCTCTATTAGTGCATCAATATTCCCTGTTTTAAAAGAGCACTTGGTACCTACTTTCACAAGTAATCACCATAAACACCACATGGGGTAATGGATAATCCACTGATAAGAGAACAGCATGATGCGCGTATCAATTATTCTAGCCACATTACACAGTCATTTAAATGCTGACATAGATTTATCAGGTAACTTTCCAGTCGTCAAACTGTGATGTTCATCGTCCAATCGCTTACGCGAATGCTTATGAGGATGGGGTTAACTATCGACCATTATTTTTGATTTAAGTCGGGCACCAAGTAAGAGTTTATCGCAGCTTGATTAGCAAGAAGTTGTACCATTTGCGTAATATAAAACTGGTAACTAGTGCAATACATTAAAGACGGTTTCTGGCATCATCATCACACCTTTTTATTGTAAACAAGTGTTACCTATGACTCAAAATTAATATGAGAAATTAATTGCAAGTTGTAAACAATTAACAGGGCTTCACACTTACCTTTTTTTCAACTAGCCCATTCGGGCTTGTACCGTAAATCTACGAATATAATACGCACTTTTTTACCTGCCGATTTTTTCTTCAAGAGGGGGTGCGTATAATATACGAGTTTTGAGAAGAACAAATTTTTTTCCTGTGCAAATTTTCAACTTAATCGCTGTTATAAACTTTGCTGCAGCTATTTTGAACTATACTATTACATCAAAGGGGTGCAACAGGGCTCGCGCCGTCGTTCGCCATTTGAGTCATTTGCGAAAATATTGAGAATTTGGCTCAATAAAAATCTTATTTGTAAAAATGCGAAAATCTAGTAAAATTTCATTAAAAAAACATCCGCCATTTATATCAGACTGGTTTTCTATATTTGTCTCTTTGTTTTAATGAAAGTGTTAGCAATTCGAACAGTAAACAAAACCCGGTCTGTACCCGATTATGAGACATCGCTTGACCTTATTGTTATTGAAGTGCGCATGGTAGCTGGCCAATCAACATTGAGCTCGCTTACACATGAAATGACGTTGTCGAAACGTGAGAACGGGAGGAGCTATCGGATAATATTGGGTAATTCATGCGCAGACACTGTACAGAATTTGAATACACAGTTAATATCGTCGTCTGCCTACAAAATAGCTACTGGACGCTAAATCGTATAAAGAGATTAGCAAATGAAAAAAAACAACCTGACAATACCCGTAAATAAATATTTCTTAGCTGACCACTATTTATCTTTCTACCGCATATTTACCATATCTGAAGTAACCAGTGGTAATTAAATAATTTGTTTTATGATGCTAATAGTCTATTACACCTGTCTGCCGATTGCCGAATTAAATTGAAAGGTGATAATTAATTAATTTGTGTTTTACTTCCAAACTAGCCTTAATGACAGCAGCGTATTTTAATTAAAGAGATCATTAAAAACACGAGCGGTTTAATTGTATTTTAAGTTATATTAAAGCATCGAGTGTGTAACACCAGAGACATAGACGTTATCTACGTCTCTGGTAACACTTCGGAAAAGTAATTCATCTAGACAACTATAAAAACGGAAGTAACCATTTTGTCTTCTTATTACTTTATTTTTATTATAATTATTATCGTCCCGAATATTGTCAAATTGAAATTGAAATAAATGTGAAAACAAAAAACAGCGTCTCTGCTTCTTTCTTTTGTAATTATGACTGCTTAACCCGGATGTCAGCAAGGGGCCCGTGTGTTATAGGTAACTATCAATGGTAATATAAACAACAGACAGAGATATTTATTATGCAACTGTCATAACAACAGCACTTTAACACATCCCGGTTAATATACCAGGGTATTACTGTGAAGCAGATAGTTGACAACACCAAATTGATTTGCTAGTTTCACAACACATAAATATATTGACACATTTTTCGGAAATGGCCGATTTCGGACACTGATTTTTTAGTGCATATTTAACTCGGATTTTCAATTTTTACCGATAAATTTTGACCAAACTCGGGGGTGCGTATTATGCACGAGGGCGTATTATATTCGTGGATTTACGGTAAATGCAGAACCTACTAGCCCTGACAGGGCCCTCACACTACTTTGGGGGAAGGGGTCCGCAGCCCTTAGGAGGGGGAATTTTCGCGGCGTTTCCCTTTTTGGGGGATTTTTTTACTTACTCTCTCATTATTTAATTTGTACATGTTTGCACTATATTCATTGCATTTTTCATAATTTAGTTTGTTTGAAAAGATTAATTTGAAATAGAATTGAGATATAATAATCATGAGACACATCTTTTTTTTTTTTTGTTTTTTTTGTTTTTAGGGGGAATTTTTCCCCCTGCCTGACCAATCTTTCATGTGCCCTGACCAAAGTATATCAAAACCTTTATATTTATCATTCAACTTGTATTTTCTTGTGACTAGAGATGCGCAATTATGATTCAATAATTCTTATTAGCTTGCCTTACTAATGCTAATGTATTCAATATTCATCTACTTAAGACTATTTGTAATCTTAACGCCAATTTCCTCTTTTCCCCTCATACTTTCTCTTTCTTACCTCCTTCCCTTTTCTTTTCTTACCCCCATTCCCACCCGTAAAGCCAAACTTAAACAACAACATGAACTTTAAAACCTTTTTTACATAGATTGCAGCGGTTACCGTCTTACAACAAACGGTAAGTGAATCTTAGGTGTCGCAAAATAACGTGTTACAGTAGTCATAACAATTGTACAGGGTTAACTCTCTACTAAAAGCTGGGATCGACCATTAATATTAGTTTTGCTAATTGAAGTGCGCAAAAAAGATTTCAAAACACTTCTAATCGATCAAACAAATTAAAATTATTTAAAATTGATAAATAACTATTAATTTTAAAGTAACTTTGTGTTAATGTCTAGTTTTATACCTTCATCATTCCGGACGATCCTGGGCGATCCCAGCTTTTAGTTTAAAACGTATTTTCATTGAGAAAACACGTCACTTCGAGGAAACCAATAAAAAACCATGTCTAGCGGCATTCCGTTTTAAAATAGGTACTGACGTGTTTTACTATGAAAACCGCCGGGGATTTTCTAAATTGTCGGCCTCTTTTTGATTGCAATCAGGGGGTTCCGAATCTATTTCAAGATACGATCCGTTTGTTGTCTCCGAACTCACTCTGGGATTTAATTGTCATCTGATCGTACTGTATTAAGATTTTTGCATTTGAAAAGCTTATTTAAATCGCAGTTTATTGATATAGAACATATAATCCCGCCCAAAATACACACGACCGGTAGGGCATGTTCCTGGGACATTGGCTAGCTTGGACCAAGGTACAGGCAGTGAATGTCGTTCTGACGTGCCTTAGTGTTAAGCCCTGGATAGATGCATCGTAGTGAATTTAAAGCAGACAGCTTTTGTATTTCATGGCCCAAATCAAGTCCAAAGATATTATTACCCGGTATTCTGTGTGTTATACCACCCGAGGTTAAAAAACCTGTCAAAACACCAATTTGGTATTTTAAACAAACTGAGCGCTGTAAGACCGGTACACATTGATTATTCGCATAGATTTACTTTCCTTTTTGACTGATTTTCAGAAAATAAGATGTACATATTGCATCAATCTAAATTTAGAGTTTATTGATGATTGGTTGAATAAAAACAGTGCTTGATGAGCGCACAGCACTATTAAACATGCCTCTGTCCCAAATGGATGTAAAAAAGAGGCTTGCCCCGAAAGGTCACGCCATGCATTTATCCTGCATTCAATGATTAAACTGTTAGTCATTTGTTAAAACGAAATGTTTTTGTCATTTTAAGTGTTTCAGTTTTAAGGTATTTTAACGTAATTTCTTAGGTGTTCGATAACTGGTTCGTCCACCATAAATGGAATGTCCTGATTCGGACCTAAAAATTTCTAACATGTATGACTAAGCGCAACTGCAACTGAGTGGATTCAACATAATGGTTCGTAGTGAAACGGTTATACAAAGTGCATTATGTATGTAACTGCATCTGTTGAAGTACACAAATGATGATTGTCCAAAAAACAAAATGTTGTGACAAACACACATGGGGACGATTGAACTTTACCAGTATGCAACACTTAACATCAAACAGCGTGCACTAACCCTAAACACCTGACACATAACAACTAATGCAACACCTTATAATCCTTTTTATCCTATATATTTCCTTAGTATCGGGGGCTACCGCTCCCAAACCCTCGCTTTGTCGATAGTGGTAAACAACTGCGTACCGGTAAAGTTCAATCTAGCCCACACATGCCCTGTGATGAACAAGGAAGTAAGTTCCAAAGGTACCATTTGCATGATTGAATACATCAACTGCACATTCACACATAAATTACGTATAATAAAAAAGCAAACGAAAGCATGCGCATGTATTTTACAAAGCCAATATTCACATTTCTCGTGCGTTAAAGAGTCAACCGTAAAATCGACACTGCGAGTGCGACAGCAAAATCAACAGGTCGCCATTGCTATGTTTGTAAAAATGCATCACATTTCATCATTTTACCTGTAAGAATTGAATACTGTACAAAATAAATTTGAAATTTCTGTTAGCATGTGCATCGTTTTATTTAAAAAGATACAAAATATACCTTTTTTATTTCGTGTCCTTTCTAAAATTACAAATGGCGGGGGACGCGACAATAAAGGGAGTTAATTATTGACAGGTCGCACAAGGCACAACGAAATGTGTAACAAAGAAACTTTAGGCAATTCCGGTTGCACGCCACACATACTTATTTAAAGATGGCATTTGACCATCGGATAGAAACTGACACATATATTAACATGTTTCATAATTACAGAGGAACAGAAAAATGGATAAACATATCAACTGTAAACTACAGCAACGTTTACACACGTTTCGCACACAATGGTACAACTCGAACGTTTCCTTAACAGAAATAACAGTATCGATAACTGCTTACACTTGGTGTTTAACTATTATTATCCAATACTACATTAGCGGACAAAACACATGGAAAGAGAAAAGTGACTGAACATAGACAACCGAAAAAGCAAACAGTTTTGTTAGCCTGCTAATAGATCAATATATTTCCCCATATTGTTTGGCATTATATTTTTGGGAGATGATAATTGGACTTAAAACCACGACAAAATACATGTTTTGTAAAATAAACTATCATAAGATCGTTTGTATTCATAATGACACTTGTTTACATAATTTTGTATTTTGTTTTTGTCATGTATTGTAATGTAAGGGACACAACTCGTATTGTCTTGTTAAAGCATGCAGTCATGAGGGGTCGTGCTAAAAGGCGGATGAAAGAGCGGATGATATAGCGTATATAGTAAAGAGCGGATGATATAGACAAAGAAGGATTATCGGAAAGAGCGGATGATATGAACAAAGAAGGAAACAGCGGATGATATAGCGTATATAGTAAAGAGCGGATGATATATACAAAGAAGGGATTTGCGTATATATAAATAATTATTAAATAATAATAAATTAATTAATTAATAATAATAATTAATTAATAATAATTAATTATATAAATAATTATTAAATCTGCGGACATTATGAATCAGCGGATAATATATACAAATAAGGAAAAGAGCGGATTTGCGGATATATAAATAATTATTAAATAATTATTAATTAATTAATTAATAATAATAATTAATTAATATTAATTAATTATATAAATAAATATTTGAAAGTAAATATTAAGTTATTTAAGTTTAAATATAAAGCACAATAGTATTTTTAGGCGACTGAATATATATGTATTTAGTAAATAATAACTTCGTTAGATATTGACTTAATTTTTTTATCAAAAAGCAGAATACTATTCAATTTCTCTCTAAATATACATGAGGTAGTTTGCCAACAAAATGAATATGTTGCCCAGCTCTTGCCACGTGGAGGCCACCTCTTGTAAGAGCCAAATTTTGAAAAAAAATAGGCCGAAATCGTCACTTATATAAACAATAAATTTAATTTTGAAGCTGTTTGTAATGAAATAAACCTGCATATGAGCTTGTCTGTCAATGAGTATGTTATTCTCAATTCCAAATTTGATAATTATAATAGAAAGTAATTATATATTTAAAAAAAACAGGCAGGAAAGTGTAATTAAATATATGGTACATAATATAAATACATATAATAAAAAATGAGTCATACATTGCTATTTATCCCGTATTATGTTTTTATATAATAGAAGTTATTACATGTTGCCAAAAATTAGATAATTATAATAGAAAGTAATTATATATAAAAAAAAACAGGACATACACCGGTATTTTGGCCGGAAAGTGTAATTAAATATATGGTACATAATATAAATACATATAATAAAAAAGTGAGTCATACATTGCTATTTATCCCGTATTATGTTTTTATATAATAGAAGTTATTACATGATGCAAAAATTAGATAATTATAATAGAAAGTAATTACATATTTAATAAAATAAAACAGGACATACACCGGTATTTTGGCCGGAAAGTGTAATTATATATATATGGTACATAATATAAATACATATAATAAAAATAATAAAAATACTTTATAATAAAAAAGTGTAATTAAATATATGTTACACAATATAAATACATAACATATAATACAAAAAATATGAGTCATACATTGCTATTTATCCCGTATTATGTTTTTATATAATTGAAATTATTAAATTTTGCAATTTGGGCAAACAAATTGCACATCAACATTAGAAATGTCCGATGGTGCATGAACACATTGCTTGTGAAACCAGTTTGAGCATTTGTCGCATTGAACTTGATCTCCTACACATGATGGTAAATTACAAATACAATATAAATCAATTGTTATTGACTTGGATTTAGTTTTGCGTCGAACACTGATAGTTTTACTGGTTGTTGGAAATTCAATCATAAGTTCGGAATCTAAACAAGACAAAAGATGTTCTCTTAACTTTAAGGAATTAAATATCAAATCAAAACAAGGTTTTTTCCTAAAACACAAAGATGTTGCGTGCGCTATTGCATAAAGCCCACAATCGACGGAATTATCTTGTTTTTGCACTGACGGAACTATGATATTAATTTTGTCTTCGCCTTCACCATAAATTTGCGCCAATTGTATTTTCAGACCATCAGGAATGATCTTATCATCGGGTCTTGTATTGCCTAAACTGTCAAGTAAATAAATTTTATTTTTGTGTTCGAAAGATGTTACCCAATGATCGTTGTGGGTGTGATGGATCTGACACGACAGGTTTTTATTAATTGGTTTTAAGGGAATATGCATTTCCCATTTTTTTGTTGTCTTGTCAAATTGTGGGACCTTCTCGGGTAATTGAAGGCCGCCAATATCATTACCGAATTGATTTCTTAAAAGCTTATTGACTGCCTCCATATGCGGATGATATATACAAAGAAGGGATTTGCGGATAATATATACAAAGAAGGAAACTGCGGACAATATAATTATTAATATACAAATGATATATACAATGATGATATATACAAAAAACGAAACTGTGGATGATATATAGTCTGCTTATCTTAGTATAAGTGTACATAGTAAAACACACCAATGGCGGCTGAGCGCAAAATTTAGCGCTCGGCCGCCAAAATAATCTGTAAAGAGCGGATGATATATACAAAGAAGGATTATCGGAAAGAGCGGATGATATGAACATAGAAGGAAAGAGCGGATGATATGTACAAAGAAGGAAACTGCGGATGTTATGTACAAAGAAGGCATTTGCGGATAATATATACAAAGAAGGAAACTGCGGACAATATGAATAATTAATAAATATGCGGATAATATGTACAAAGAACGAAATTGCCAAAATAATCTGTAAAGAGCGGATAATATAGACAAAGAAGGATTATCGGAAAGAGCGGATGATATGAACATAGAAGGAAAGAGCGGATGATATAGCGTATATAGTAAAGAGCGGATGATATATACAAAGAAGGAAACTGCGGACAATATGAATAATTAATAAATATGCGGATAATATGTACAAAGAACGAAATTGCCAAAATAATCTGTAAAGAGCGGATAATATAGACAAAGAAGGATTATCGGAAAGAGCGGATGATATGAACAATGAAGGAAAGAGCGGATGATATAGCGTATATAGTAAAGAGCGGATGCTATATACAAAGAAGGATTATCGGAAAGAGCGGATGATATGAACATAGAAGGAAAGAGCGGATGATATGTACAAAGAAGGAAACTGCGGATGTTATGTACAAAGAAGGCATTTGCGGATAATATATACAAAGAAGGAAACTGCGGACAATATGAATAATTAAAAAAATGAAAAATTATTACTATAGAAATGAACTTACCGATTTCTGGCACAATTGCTTGTAAAATTCCAGGTGACCGCGCATGAAATCTTTCACTTTAAATCCAGGGTATGGGAACACTGGGCACAAAGTGCTCGACTTAAGATACTTAGTCTGTGAATGTCCAACTATCATGGCCATAATGACACTATTTCTGCACACACACACACAAAAAAACACACGCTTTAATAATAAATATTTATTACGAAAAAACACTGTGTAATGCTCAGTATACTCTAGATATGCTGTAAAGGTTTGTAAAAAAGCTCGATGATTTTGAAATATATATACGCAGTCGACATTTACTCTATCCTTACAGCTGGTAAAAGGTGTGACACGAGGCTTTGATCATATACGTGTTAATGTAAATTAAAGGTACAATTGACTGACGATAGTTACAGTTTGTTAAAGGTGTGACCTGTGGCTTTGATCATATACTTGTTAATGGAACTTAAACGGTACAACTTACTGACAATCTTTACAGTTTGTTTAAGGTGTGACATGCGGCTTTAATCATAAAATTGTTAATGAAAATTAAAGGTAAAACTGACAATTTTTAATTCATGAAATTAACATATTCATATTTGCTGAACATAATACATACTGCGTTTATGTATTTTTACTTGCATGTGCAATTAGTGAAGATGTCATTAGAAAATATTTCCTTCGAAATTTGTTAAGTTTAATGTTTACGTTATCTCAATCATATATTGGTAAAAACCGTTATGCTACGCTTTAATGATCTGGGTGACTTGTTATCAAGATTATTATCAGCTTATCAACAATTAGTTTAAAATAACATGCCAATTTCTTGTGTACTAGAAGCAATCGATAATCGATAATGCGCTAAATAGCTTCAATAAGGACACTAAGGGTGCGTATTAATGATAACAATAGGGAGTCTTACCAGTTGTTGTTTACTTGTTTTCAGAAAAAAGACAATAACGGTGCAGATATATTATTATTATTTTTTCCTTCCTTCATAAATGACTCTTATCACACAATGATTTCATCTATACTTCGGAAAACATAAAATTAACCCAAGGCACACATATATATATATATATATTATGTTGCTTTTGTGGATAAAAAAGTAATTCATTTCATAAATCTAACATTACTGATGAGTTTATTATCAATAAAGTAATGAATGCTATTAAAATTGGATGTGCAATAAAACTTGGTTTTACAAACAAATAATAATCTTATCATCCTTTTTCATTGCATCATAGCCAAACATATTTTAAATACTAATTCGTGTTAGCCAGTCACACCATTCAGTGTTCTATGGTATATTGCCGTCTTTGTTTATTATGTCCGCAGTTTCCTTATTTGTTCATATCATTTGTATATATCATCCGCTGTTTCCTTCTTTGTTCATATCATCCGCTCTTTACGATAATCCTTCTTTGTCTATATTATCCGCTCTTTTCAGATTTTTTGGCATTTTCGTTCTTTGTATATATTATCCGCAGATTTATTAATTATTTTAAGTTTAAAGAAATTCTTAATTATTTTTTTTATATAAAGTGGCGTTTATACATTTTCATATTCTAATAATAATATTGTGTCTATTTAAGTTGTAATTTGTTCAAGTTGTGCCATAAAAATGTTATTCATAAACTCTATTTATTTTAATATAATAATGTTTTTCTTTTCATAAACTCTATTCATTTTAATATAATAATGTTTTTCTTTTCCTTATTTGTATATATTATCCGCTGATTCATAATGTCCGCAGATTTAATAATTATTTATATATCAGCAAATCCCTTCTTTGTATATATCATCCGCAGATTCCTTCTTTGTATATATCATCCGCTGTTTCCTTCTATGTTCATATCATCCGCTCTTTCCGATAATCCTTCTTTGTCTATATCATCCGCTCTTTACTATATACCCTATATCATCCGCTGTTTCCTTCTTTGTTCATATCATCCGCTCTTTCCGATAATCCTTCTTTGTCTATATCATCCGCTCTTTACTATATACGCTATATCATCCGCTCTTTCATCCGCCTTTTAGTACGTGCCAGTCATGAGTTACTTGTATTGAGATTTATATATATATGTGAATCTATGAATAAAGCCAGTTGTGAGTTACCCACCGAAGAGTTCAGAGTTATTACATGGTGTCAGAAATCTATTAAAAATCGGCGCAATCAGGCGATTGCATGACAATCGTACGTTGCAAATCTGTTGTTAAAGGTTCATTTTATACAACAGCGAAATGGCTTCGAAGGGAATCAGGCCATTACCGGAATTTAACCCGTCAGAAAGTGCATCAAGTTGGGAAGACTACAAACGGGACTTCATAATTCATTTGGACGCGCTAGGTCTGGACGACAAGCCTGGAAAAAGAAAGGTTGGTGTCCTACTTGCCAACATGGGGAGAGAGTGCGTAAAAATTTACGATTCGTTCGCGTGGGCGCCGGAAGTTGTTGCTAATCAGGATGCTGGAATCGCGGCAGTGCCAGCCGAGGATAAATACCATCTAGAAACAGTTTTCACAAAATTTGACAGACATTTCGGAGTGCATAATTACCGTAACATTAAAAGACAAGAGTTCCTCAACACAAAGCGTGGTAACCTGTCAATAATGGATTACATTTCGGAATTAAAAAGAAAGGCCGAACACTGTCAATATGGGGAACAAAAAGAAGGGTTAATATGTGACATGATCATTAATGGCGTGAATGACACAAAGTGTAGTGAAAAGCTAATGGAGATACCGGTTACACAACTTACCATCGAACGTGTCGTGCAGGTTTGTAGGCAAATAGAATTGACCACGTCTCACATCAAATCACTGGGGGAAAGCCCTCACGTAAACATCGCTAGAACGCATCAAAACCCCCATAAGCAACAAAAATACTGTGCCAAGTGTTGCAGAAAACATGAAGTAAGGAAATGTCCCGCCTATCAAAAACAGTGTGACAATTGCGGTGAGTTTGGCCATTTCAAGGCATCCAAATTATGTCCTGCAGTCGGTGGGACATCGCATCAACAAAAGGAGATATCACACAGAGGGGCACGTGGCTATGGAGGTAGACTGCGTCATCGCGGAAGTGCTCGGGGAATCCACCGTGGATATCGGGGCCGTGGAGGTCAACGATGTGTCAACTACACCGAAGCCCAGGAAGACCAGGTCGAGGAAATGTTTAACCAGTTTGAACATGCGGATGTGAACGACGTATTTATCGCAACATCGAGTGAAGATAATCATGAATGGTCCGCTAACTTGAAAATAGGGTGTAAAACGATAAAATTTGAAATCGACAGTGGCGCAATGTGCAGTGTCATGTCATATGGAACAGCGAAGCTATTTGAAAAGGTTGCACCAATCACAAGGAGTGATGTTATTATTAGCGGTGTCAATGGGCCAGCAGTGAAGGCGCTAGGAATGATTACATTGCTGTGCGAGCATAAAAATATCAAGCGTTCGGTTAATTTCCAGATTATGAACACTCCAAGAGGCATAAACTTGCTTGGAAGGGATGATTGAGTTGATTTTGGGCTGATCATGAGAATACACACCGCAAGACTTGAAACAGAATCTATCATTGAGAAATATAGTGACGTCCTTGGGGAAGAGAATGGGTGTATACCGGGCGAGTACGAGATTAAAATCGATAAGTCAATAGAACCAGTAGTTCATGCACCAAGACCGGTTCCAGTTGCGATTCGTGAACAATTGCAAGCTGAACTAAAACACTTAGAGAAATGCAACATTATTGCTAAAGTAACAGAACCTACGCAATGGGTCAGTAGTTTGGTGTGCGTAAGGAAGAAAAACGGAAGAGTGCGAATATGCATTGACCCCACAGATTTAAACCGCGCAATCCGAAGAGAACATTACCCAATGAACAGTTTTGATGATGTTGCCACAAGATTGAATGGGAGTAAATACTTTACAACGCTAGACGCGAATATGGGTTATTACCAAATAAAATTAACTGAAGAGAGCTCGAAGCTCACAGCGTTTAATACTCCGTTCGGCAGGTACCGATACCTGCGGATGCCGATGGGCGTGAAGTGTTCGAGTGAAGTGTTCCAACGGTCCATGGAACAGAACTTTGGTAACATTGACGGGGTAGAAATAATTGTTGACGACATTTTGATTCATGGTAGAACACTGGAAGAACATAACAGGCGCTTGGAAACGGTGCTTCAAAAGGCACGTTCAATTAATCTGAAGATGAATAAGAAAAAGTGTATGTTTGCCAAGCCGGAGGTGGACTATGTAGGTCACAAACTGACTGGAGACGGAATTAAACCGACAGATCAAAGATTGAAGGCGATAGCAGACATGAGAGAGCCAGAAAGCTTCAGTGAGCTGGAAACCGTGTTAGGCATGCTATCGTATGTGTCTAAGTTCATCCCAAATCTCAGTGAGTTGAATGCACCACTGCGCGATATGAAAAGGCTAGAAACGTGGAGCTGGGGTGACGAAGCGAAGCGCGCGTTCAATAAAATAAAAGAAGCTCTTGTTTCAACAAAAGTACTTCAGTACTACGACTTGAAAAAACCTGTCACACTCACAGTAGACGCATCAATGAGAGGCCTGGGAGCCGCGATAATCCAACAGGACCGTGTTGTGGCATATGCGTCACGTGCGCTCACACCGACAGAGCAACGGTACGCTCAGATCGAAAAAGAAATGCTAGCCGTTGTATATGGCTGTGAAAATTCCACAAACTGCTATATGGCCGAGATACTTTCCTAGTGGAATCTGATCACAAACCGTTGGAGTCGATTCTAAAGAAAGAAATACATAAAGCTCCGCTAAGGATTCAACGAATGATTTTGAAGCTTCAACCGTATGACTTCAACCTCGTGCACAAAAGCGGCAAGGACATGGGTCTAGCAGACTGCCTCAGCAGATTACCGTTAGAAAATCAAGATGAGAAAACTATCGATGAAGAGTTGATGGTTTTGAAGCTCGAAACGTTGTCGTGTTCAAACCATGACAAAATTGCACGCGCAACGCAAGCGGATGAACAATTCCAAGTACTGGCAAAGGTTATCATTCGAGGATGGCCAGAAACGAAGTGCGAAGTTCCAGTTGAAGCCGTTCCATTTTGGGATTACCGCGATGAAATATCAATTTACAATGGAGTTCTGTACCGAGGGGAACGCGTGTGTATCCCGAAAGAAATGAGAACAGAAACGTTGAAAGCGATACATAAGTCGCATTTAGGGGTAGTAAACTGTAAAAAGAGGGCGAGAGAGTTAGTATTTTGGCCCGGCATGAACAAACAAATTGAAGATCTTATTGGCAAGTGTAGTGCGTGTTTAATGCATCGCAAGATGAGCCAAAAGGAGCCAATGATTATCCAACCAGTACCTGAGCTACCCTGGAGCAAAGTTGGAATGGACTTATGCGAACTAGAGGGTAACAATTACCTAATCATTGTAGACTACTTCTCCAACTTCATTGAAGTAGCACCATTGCAAAGAGACACTCGAACGAGCACCATCTTAAAACACATCAAGCAAAACGTGGCTCGTTATGGAATCATGGACTCAATCATCTCGGACAACGGTCCACAGTTCATCAGTGCTGAATTCCGAGAATTCATCGAAAAATATGGCATCACCCATATTAAGTCGTCGCCTTTGCACCAACAAACAAACGGCCTTGCTGAAAAGGCTGTACAAATCGTTAAAAATCTAATTAAAAAGTGTAGCGAAACAGGGGACGACATCTACTTAGCCCTGTTAGAACTAAGAAACACACCACGCGATAACATCGGATCACCGATGCAACGTTTGATGGGTCGACGCGCAAAAACACTAATACCTATGAAACAAACATTGCGACAACCAGAAACAACCAGTGAAAATGTCGCACCGAAGTTGTTAGAATTTCGTGAAAAGCAAAAATTCTACTACGACCAACACGCGAAGAGCAAGGACAATCTTCAGCCAGAGGACGCAGTAAGAATTAAAACCCCATCTGGCTGGAAACCGGCAGAGTATGTGAAACCGTCCGAATACCCGCGATCACATATCGTTAAGGCAGGCGAATCGGGGCGCGAATATCGCCGAAACACGGACATGCTAATGAAAACCAAGGAAAAACCACACATTATCACCACAAACAATGACGTGTACATACCGACACCCACAGCGCCAACAGAGACGGTAGCAGAACAACCATCAACAACTCCAAATCACGAAAACAGTGCTAGTGTGAGATCGAGCGAAACTCGAGACAAACCGGGGAAAGAGAGTGTACAAGACACTGTTAGAAAGAAAACGAGGTCAGGAAGAGAAGTTCACAAACCGATACGGTTAAATGACTATGTGTAAGATGTGAAGTGCAAAACATGTGTCATATGACTGCCTTATTGTAGTGCAAAATAAACTTATTAATAAACTGTTTAATAACTATCATTCGGTAATATTGGTATTTGTATATGTAAGATGTATTGTGGTAGTAAATGCATAATGTTCTTGAAACTTTACTATCATAACGAGTAAGGAACAGTTTGTACATATTTATTTTTATCATATCAAACTGTTGGTTAAGGTTTAAAGATTCAGTGCCTTCAGCGCTTTGATTTTTCTTCTAACAACAAAATGTTCATGAAATTTTCTTCTCACAAAAATCCAATATTAATTATTTTTGGGTGTATCTACTTTCTAGCTTGTTTTTGGTGTTATTACAGTCTGTTATCATTTCCTAGCTGAAACCCGACATTTACTGTATCTGGCATTTGTCATTTTGTCCTGAACAAGCTTGAATCCGAGATAACAGAGACAATTTTTTGGAAAGTTAGCAAACATGTATTTTAGTGAATAATATTGTCTTACATGTTGTTTTATTGTTAATTTGATTTTATGAAGTTCAATTGCATATTTAATTTATAAGAAGTTCTTCATTACTTAGAGTGCATTTTATTCATATAGAATATTCTATTTTCAATAACAATTTAACACTCAGAGGTTTAAAAGAAATTCCCACTATGGTTTTATAAAAAGAACAGTTTATAATGTGTTACTACAGGTTATGTTATTTGCTTTCTTTCATAAACCTCTTCGCATATGTAACGATAGAGTAGCTGGTGTATCATGTGTTTATATTTTTTTAAAAAGAAAGAAAAGGGGATGTCATGTATTGTAATGTAAGGGACACAACTCGTATTGTCTTGTTAAAGCATGCAGTCATGAGTTACTTGTATTGAGATTTATATATATATGTGAATCTATGAATAAAGCCAGTTGTGAGTTACCCACCGAAGAGTTCAGAGTTATTACAGTTTTAATCTTGCGGACACAATTTTGGTTTGTCGTCTACGGTGTACCGTTTGTGTATTTTTTGTTTCGCGTGGTAGAACTCTAAATAACAAGCGCGAGGGATTCGTTAACACGAATGAGTAAAATCGCGATGCGAGAACACAAGATCACGATTCAAAAACGCTCAACATGACGAGAGATCTCTAAAGTAATAACGAGATGTCGCATCGTGATCTCAAACCAACGTAGTGTAATATCGCAACCTCTAATCGAGATTTTGCGCTTTCGATATCGACCTTTGAATAACAAAAGGCGAGAAAGAAAAACTCTATGCTAACTCGCGATATTGAAATGCGACGTCGTGAAATGGTATGGTACAACAATAATATGATGCGAGATAGCGAAACAACGATGCGAGTTTGCGATATTTATGTCGGATTTCGCATCGTATAAGCGTAAGTCGAGACCACAATATTACCTTTGCAATCGCGCTTTCCGATTGCATCATAATCTCGCGATTAGCAATCTCGCTGTCCGAAGTCAGCTAGGCTCAACTCTATTCATAGGAATTTCGTCTTTGTTACGTACATGTCAAACTTTCTACACTTCAAATAAATAATTTTTTGCCATTTACCTTTAATTACCATTTCGACTTTATCTGTTGAGCGTCTGTATATAATCTGATAGAGGAACTTGTGTTCGGTTAAGAACAGTGACAATTAAAAACTGCCACATATTCGGAACCTATGTCTATATCTCATTCACACTTATGAAATAATTGTCTTTCGTAAAAAAGTATCAGTCATTTTAAAGATAATTCATCAACCGTTTAGATAAAAGAAGCGTTTGATCATGTTTTGAAAAATTGGCGTATTATTAGGTTGTCGTCAAAAAACAATTTTGCATGACTGGATGGTCGTGTGGTAGCAACTTTACTTTTGTTTCTAAAGGTCTTGGGTTAGAATCGCTGCCATGATAATTCTTTGTCAGACTATTTTAATTTTGTTTGAATTATTTAAGACCTCTTCAAAAAGTTCTTTTAGTTTTGCCAATAAAATACTGTAATTAAAAAAAATATTTCCAGGACCTTTGAATACTAGTAATACTATCGAATCAAGTGTTGTACGTGTAAAGCACGATATGTACTAGTAATTTTTATCAAACCAGCAAGGCCAACTGTCCGCTTTGGGCATAAACTATTTTACTTTGTACTTATATATATACTTTTTTTGACTTTGTGATTTCCTTTAGATTAAAAAAGAAGGGTTTATAGAAAAGAAAAGAAGAAAAGAAAACAACCTATAATAATTGTGAATAAGGATGAGTTGCATAAAGAGGGTAGAGAGCATATTGGACTTGTTTATGAAAGTTTAATGTGTTTCCATTTTTTGTTCAAATATATGAAGTGTATCATTGTTTAGGGCAATTTCTTTTTCAATTTGGATCTTCAGTTTTAAATAATTGATAAAACGTTTCATTGTAGGTATTTGTTTTCTGTTTTTCATGCTGAATATAAAATATTTCATTAATATAATTATGTAATTCACAGCGTTATTAACCTCTTGTATTTTGAAGGTATTTACACCTAAACTGATGTCTACCCTTACGAAAATTTAGGCCCTGTGGCAACTATTAGCGGCTAAGTTGCCGCAATGTTGCGGCTCAGTTGCCGCTACTAGTTGCCGCTTTGTAGCCGCTCGGTAGTATTTCGTATGCAAATGAGCTTTCTGGCTACTAGTTGCGGCTCGGTTGCCGCTACTAGTTCTGGCAATGTTGCCGCTGATAGTTCTGACTCTGCTCTGGCTACTAGTTGCGGCTCAGTTGCCGCTACTAGTTGCCGCTTTGTAGCCGCAAGGCAGTATTTCGTATGCAAATGAGCTTTCTGGCTTCTAGTTGCGGCTCGGTTGCCGCTACTAGTTCTGGCTATGTTGCCGCTGATAGTTCTGACTCTGCTCTGGCTACTAGTTGCGGCTCGGTTGCCGCTACTAGTTGCGGCTATGTTGCCGCTACTAGTTGCGGCTCGGTTGCCGTTACAAGTTGCGGCTATGTTGCCGCTACTAGTTCTGGCTGTGCTCTCACAGCTTGTTCAGGCTATGTTGCCGCTACTACTTTTGGCTATGGTCTATTGTGAAAGTGACCTTGACCTTTGACCTAGTGACCCCAATTTCAATAGGGGTCATCTAATGTCCAAGACCAATGAACTGGTCTACCGACAGACATCCAGCAAAACAAGATATCCCCTCTTCTTTTAAGGGGGGCATAATAATTTACAATTTGCATGATATATACACTTTAAAGCAGATTCACAATTCCTCACAATTTTCCCTTGGGGTTATTTAGGTATAGACCTGACCATTGCATTCTACCAAGTACTGACTGATGATTGCAATCCTTGACAGCCACGAACATACCTGGATACCTGGATACCTGGATCGTAGGGCCATAATTTTAGCGTTTAAGCTATCTTGGCCCGTCTTATAAAGGTTTTCTTGTAAGTTTCTCACAATTGATATACAAGTGATTTTTTTAAGTGAGTGTTTTGATTTTGTGTGTGTCTTGAGTGAAGGGGGACGGGGGTCGTAGTGCTTATTGTGTGTTGTTGTTTCTACTGGTATTTCATGTATAAATGTTTGCTATGTTATGTGTATTTTGTACTTTGTTCTTTGTAGAATTACATGTACATGTACGTATACATGTATGTCAAAAGTTATTTATACAGTATATGACAAATTAAATAAATAATTAAAACATAAGAGAATAGAAATGCAACATGTAATAAATATACAAATGTAAAACAAAACTGTGTTTTCAATCCTTTATTTCATTATACATGCATAAGTATTCAAACATTTAAATAATAGAGCACATACATAGATAAGGTACCTGTTTAAAAACTACTAGCATATTTTGCAAAGTTTCGATCGACCCTGCGAATAAAGACCACCTGTGAACAAAGACCACAACGACCAAATCCCTAGAGTGGTCTTTATTGACAGGTTGGACTGTATAACTAATTAATTTCATTGTGCGCATAACATGATGGTACAAATTTTTTAACGTTCCAACTTTCCTTGTTCAGTCGGGTTTTGAAAAGGTTCACATTATTTGAAAAAATAGTTTCTTCACTTAGACTGTTCCAAAATGAAATAGCTCTAATTGAGAATGAATTTAATTTGATGTTCTTCATGCACTTTGGTGTTTGGAGTTTCAATAAATGACCAACCAAATCATTTTGTGAAAGAGAGAACAGTTTGTCCCATTTCGGACTGTCAATATTATGCATGGATTTGAACACTTGTATCATATCAGCTCTATCACGTCTATACTCTAAGGTGACAAGACCAAGTTCATTCAATCTCTTAGTGTAAGGAAGGTGAAACAAGTTTGGCACAATTTTTGTAGCTCTTCGTTGAATATCTTCAATTTTCTTAATATGTTTTTTCAAATGTGGAGACCATACACTAGATCCATATTCCAATGTGGGTCGAACAAGCGATTTGTATAAATGATTAAACATGTCCTTGTCAAGATATTCAAATGTTCGGTGTATCAATCCTAGAATTTTTCGTGCTTTACATGTGATATTAGAAATGTGTTGATCAAAATTGAGCTTATTATCAAAAGTTATTCCCAAATCTTTCTCATTTGTCACAGATTTAACATAAACAAAATGTCCATCCTTATATCTCATAGAGTATCTGAACACTTCTTCATTACTTTCTATGTGCATGACTTTACATTTATCGGCATTAAAAGACTTTTCACGCCAGTCATAAAGTTTGTCAAGATCAGCCTGAAGCTTTTCACACTCTTCAATATTGGGATTGATGGGTCTTTTTTGTTCCTTTTTTGAAAATAGGCGACACAATGGCCTTTCTCCAATCCTCTGGAATAACTCCCTCATTCAATGATTTGTTGAAAAGCAATGTTAATGGTTGAACCAACTCATTTGTAGCTTCACTTAGCACTTTAGGATGAATACAGTCCGGTCCTGGTGACTTTTCTAGGTTTATTAACTTTAACACTTTTGAAACCTCAATTTCACTAAAACTTATGTGATTTAAAATTTCAATGTCATCCATGACTTCTATGTGTTCTCCTGTTTCAATTTCTGCTTTCACAAATACACTGCTGAAAAAAGTGTTGAGAAAATTGGCCTTTTCTTCATTAGTTTCTGCCTCCGAATCATCAGGCTTAATCAATGCACCGATAGTGTCTTTAGTTTTCCTTTTGGAATTCACATACCTCCAGAAGGACTTATTATTGTTTTTAACTTCTGAAGCTACTTTCTTATCGTAAGATTTTTTACTATTTTTTATTGCCTTTGCACACTCTTGTCTGCTGCTTGCATTTTTCTGATAAGCTATAGGTGATCTTGAGTATTTGTACTTTCTCCAATACTTATTTTTCTTCTGTATTGCTAATCTAGCGTTTATATCCAACCACAATGGTCACTGTGCACAACGAATATGTTCAATGTTACGATTTGACTTAAGTGAAATATGTTTGGATGTTACCTCTTCAATAGTAGTTTTAAATAATGTCCATGCACTGTTTGTATCGCTGTTAGTAAAAAATAAGTCCCAGTCCACAGAGGACAGATCAGCCCTTATACTTTTATAGTCGCCCTTGAAATATTGACATATATGAACCTACAATACCATATTATAATTTGCAAAGCAATTCATTTTCTACTAAGAGAAAATTGCATTATTTGCTCTAGTTAATAACAACAAATTTCATTCATTTTGATTAAACACATTTTATTAAATAAAAACATTAATTCTTATACAGAGATGAACATTTAAACATTGTCAAAATATTGATTAATTTGCTCAATTAAGTGATCTATATATTGAGAGAGCCCAGACAATAAGAACAATCTTAGAAGTAGACCATCTAAAGAGCAACAATCCAAGTGGATTGTGGCTCATATGTTCATTTTACAAAATATTTTGATTGTAAAAGTTATTGAGTCATTTTTGGGTATGAACAATCAAATTTAATATTTCAATAGTGTAGGTTTTTATTTCCAAAACCATGCTTTTTCATTATTATACACCAATTGAAACTGTATTTATAACCACAACTTTCTTACAATGACTAAAACTCTTCCCGAGTAACTTATTTTTGTTTGTCAAATTCTTCAGCCATTTTGAATTTTTGTCTGATGACATCAGCAGTGATGTCATGACATCATACACAATATGATGTCATTCTACAATTGTGGCTACCTTCTGGCTCACAAGTGCCATTCTATTGACAAAGAAAATGTTCTGGCTACCTTCTGGCTACTAAGAGCCACTAGTGGCTACTATAAGCCTTTTGTGTTTTCAAGATTAATATTAAAGTATTGGTTGTGGCTACCATCTGGCTCATAATTGCACTTTTTTGATACAAGAATATTTTCTGGCACTCTTCTGGCTACTATGAGCTGCTAGCTGCTACTATGAGCCGCTAGTGGCTATAAGAGCCGCTAGCGGCTACTAAGAGCCATAAGAGTGCCACACGGTAGCCGCTAGCGGCTACTATTGGCTACTTTCTGGCTAGTAGTTGCAGCTACAAATAAGTAGCGGCTTTGTAGCCGCAACATTGCGGCTACATAGCGGCAACCTTTTCATTTATGTAAGGGTAAGAGAGATAGTTTAACATTTAGTTGTTGTTTCTCTAGAAAGGTTGTCAACTGATTCCATAGAGGTTGAATATGTTTACACTCCCAGAAAAGGTGTTCTATTGTTTCAATATGCTCACTACACATATCACATAGATTTGTGTTGGATAGGTTGCACTTAAAAAGATATTTATTTGTACCTATGATTCTCTGGATGTATTTACATGTATATTGAAAATTTCTCATTGTGCTATCAGTAGTTGATTTATATGGCATGACACATCTTGTTTCCAATTAAATTCTTTTTCTTCAAGAAGGTTTTGCCATTTAGTATGAGCTTTATAGATTCCGGAAGAGTTTTTAATTTGAAGTATGTAAAATATTGTGTTCGTTTTGTTTTGTTTGGCAATAATGTTTTCTACGAATGTTTTTTGCGTACATGGTGTGTTATATTGGTAACAGCTTTAGTATGTATGGGTATACTTTTGATCAATGTGTAGTACATCAGGATATTACTTGTTGGTACTTCGAATATGTAGCATACGTTATCAAAAGAATAAAAATCGTTTATTCTGTAGTCGTACAATTGATCTACATATTTCATGTTTCGTTCGAACCAATGCTTATAAAAAACGTTTTATTGTTACTAGTTATGTCTTTATTGTTCCATACAATGATTTTACTGTTTATTTTGGTTTCTAAATTATGAGTAACTTTACACCATGCCGATAGAACATTCGATAGAAATTTGTTTATTGATGATATTTCATCTAAGATATAATTGTCGATATTACATTCAAAAAGTAAGGAGTCACCATATGTTTTAAGAATTTTCTTGTAGAATAATTTCCATTTACTCGTATTGGTATTATCTAAATATCGTTTAACCCAACTGCATTTGATTGCATTCAGGAATGAATCTATATCCGTAAGTCTGATACCTCCATATTCTACTGATTGAACTAGGGCTTTGTCACAGACGTGACGAATACCCCCACATGCCGCATTGACGCATAATATTTTGCATGTCGTCTTCACAAAAGAACAGCGGACACCATGCTCAATTTTTAAAACGCACTAAGTGACCCCTTGACCTAGTGTTTGACCCAGAAAGGCCCATGTTCTAACTTGGCGTTAAGATTCTCTCCATAAAACTTCTGACCAAGTTTGATGAAGATCGGATGAAAACTACTTGAATTAGAGAGCGGACAACATGCTGAATGTTTAAAACGCACTAAGTGACCCCGTGACCTAATTTTGACCCGGCAAGGCCCATGTTCGAACTTGCCTAGACATTATGTAGATACAACTTCTGACCATGTTTTGTGAAGATCGGATGAAAACTTCTTTAATTAGAGAGCGGACACTTAATACGGACCGACAGACAGACCGACAGACCGACCGACTGACAGACAAGTTCACTCCTATATTCCCCCCCCCCTAAACTTCGTTTGTGGGGGTATAATTAATTGAGTTCGCTTGATCTTATAAGGTTTACCGTCCCATATGAAATTAAATATTTCTGATTTTATTTCTTCAATAATATCATTTGGTGGGTTTGGGAGATCTGTTAGTGTATAAATTAATTTGGGAAGTGCAAACGTTTTCAATACGGTTTTTTTTTCCGATTTGTTTAAGTTTACGATGCTGCCATGATTTTAAACAATATTTAAATTTTTGTAATTTAGGCAATATGTTTTTTAGAATGGTTTCATATTCATTGTTTGTAAAGGTTATTTCTAACGTTGTTGCTTCATCTGATGTCCAGTTTCATTTCTTTTTTAAGACGAATATATGTATTACTTTGTTTAAATTTACCTACTCGTATCACAGTGCATTTACTTTTGTTTAGTTTAAGGCCCGATGCCATTCCAAAAAGGGTTAGCGATTCTATAAGATTATTGAATGAGTCACTACTGTCATTTAAGAAATAATTTGCATCGTCGGCAAATAAAGACTGTTTAATTTCTTCATTAGGTTCTAGCGATATTCCCTTTATATGTTTCTTTGATTGGATATAGTGTGATAGATACTCGATGCATATTATAAATAGCGAGGATGAATTTGGACATCCTTGTCTTTCTCCTCGTTCGAGGTTAAAAATGTTTGAAAAAAAGCCATTATTATACTGTTAATATCGGTATACAAAAGTTTGACCCATTTACTTAGATTTTCACCAAAGTTCATATTTTCTAAGCAAGAGAACATAAACGAATGGTCTAGTGAATCAAAAGCTTTTTCGAAATCTACAAAGAAAATGAGGCCAGAATTGTTTGGTTGGTTGAAATAATTTATCAATTCTTCTTATCAAACGTACGTTTTCACCAATGTAACGTACTTTAATGAAACCCGATTGGGATCTTGAAATCACGGATGGTACTTAGTTATATTTTTTTAATTCTGTTTGATATACTTTAAGTTGCAATTTTATAATCGTTGTTCAGTAAACTAATTGGGCGCCAGTTTGATAAGGATTATACGTTTTTTCCAGGTTTTGGAATGAGTGATATTATACCTTGTTTTTGTAGCGTAGTTAAGTTTTCGTTGTTCAATGAATAGTTAAGTAAATTAATTAAATGTGTTTTAATATCATTCCAGAATATTTTATAAAATTCGATTGTGATGCCATCTCATCTTGGACTTCTTGTTATTTTGCATTTCTCTTAGTGCTATTCCACATTCATATTCATTTAGTAATCCGTCGCACAGTAGTTTTTCATCTTGATTTAAAGCATGATGTGTATTTTTTAAAAGGGTGTTATTTTCAACATGTTTTAGTTTATAAAGGGTTTCGAAAAATAAACGTTCTTCTAGTATTTGAGCTTTGTTTGTTATATCTTCGCCATTGACTACTAATTCGTGTACAGTTTTTTGTTCACTTCTACGTTTTTCTATGTTTGCGAAGTATTTTGTATTTTTTTCATTGTGTTCAACATGCTGTACACGTGCTCTAAATATAATTCCATTGAGATATGTGTGATAAATTCCGTCTTATATTTGTATTTTTTTTATGTTATTTCATTTTCAATGGCTTTGGTATCGTTTGTGTTTGTTTCTTGTAATTGTTTTTCAAGTGTTTCAATGATTTTGATAGTTTCAATTTCAAGTTTGTATGTTTCTTTTTGTTTGAATGACGTGTATCTAATGGTTGTGTTACGTATATTTCCTTTTATTACTTCCCATAATGTTTGTGGGTTCGCATCTTTATTATTTTGAATTGTGTTAAATATTTCTTGTTTTATTTGTGTTTGATTTTGTGTATCTAATAAGATGTTGTTATTAATTTTAAAGTATCCTGGGCCTCTTTTAGGTTTTATATTGTGTAGTTTAAGTTCAACTAGAGAGTGGTCAGTCATAAATTCTGGTTTTAAGCTACATTTGTCAACAATGTTGCAAAGTGACTCAGATATTAAAAAATAGTCTAATCTACAGAATATTGTTGGTTTCGTGTTTGAGTGCCAGGTGAATTTGCTTTCGTTTGGATATACTGTACGCCAGATGTCTATCATATTGTTGTTTTCAATTATGTTGTTTAACATGTTTCTATTTTTAGGATGAGTATAAAGGTTTCCCTTCTGTTTATCTTTTAATGGGTTAAGGACAGTATTGAAATCACCACCGACTATTATGTTTTTATCTTAGTTATTAATTATAAAGGATAGTACTGTTTCGTAAAATGTGAAATCATCAATGTTAGGACCGTAAACGTTGATTAATGTTTATTGTGTTTCGTGTATTTTTATATCTATACTTGCTAGTCTGCCAATTATTATTTCGTTAAAGTCATCGACTCTGATCCCTATATTACTTGTTATAGGAAAGGCAATGCCTTGTTTATTAGCATGTTGTCCACTGAGATAGATGTTTCCGTCCCATTAATATTTTAAAGTTTGTGCAAAAGTATGTGTCAAGGGACTTTCTTGTAATAGGCATATACTTTTTTTTTTCGTATAACCATTTGAAGATTTGTATGCGTTTGTCTTTATTGCTTAGCCCTTTTACATTCAGAGTGCATAATTTTATCATTTGAAAAGGTGGAGGGTGATGTAAAATGCTTATTTGTGTGTGCTTGTTCAGTAAGTTTCTATTTTAAAACATGTCCAGCTGGTTTCTCGTATAGAACACGATTTTTACTTGTATATCGCGATCTATCATCGTTTTTCTTCATCTCGCATCTTCGCAGTGTAAGATGGCCACATGACCTCGTGATTTGGCGATATCGACATTTGCAATACAAGAGCGTGAACGCTGGGACACGTTACGAAGGCACGATATTACAGTGCGATATCACAGAGGGAATGCCAAAATACGTTACAAAGGAACGATATTACAGCGCGATGTCACAGAGGGAATGCTTGAACACGTTACGAAGGCACGATATTACAGTGTGCTTTCACATAGGGAATGCTAGAACACGTTACGAAAGCACGATATTACAGTGCTATGTCACAGAGGGAATGCTAGAACACATTACGAAGGCACAATATTTCAGTGCGATGTCACAGAGGGAATGCTAGAACACATTACGAAGGCACGATATTACAGTGCGATGTCACAGAGGAAATGCTAGAACACATTACGAAGGCACGATATTATAGTGCGATGTCACAGAGGGAATACGAGAACACGTTACGAAGGCACGATATTACAGTGCGATGTCACAGAGGGAATGCTAGAACAAGGTACGAAGGCACGATATTACAGTGCGATGTTACAGAAGGAATGCTAGAACACGTTACGAAGGAACGATATCACAGTGCTATGTCACAGAGGGAATGCTACAACACGTTACGAAGGCACGATATTACAGTGCGATGTCACAGAGGGAATGCTAGAACACGTTACGAAGACTCGATTTTACAGTGCGATGTCACAGAGGGAATGCTAGAACACGTTACGAAGACAATATATTACAGTGCGATGTCACAAAGGGAATGCTAGAACATGGTACGAAGGCACGATATTACAGTGCGATGTCACAGAGGGAATGCTAGAACACGTTACGAAGGCACGATATTGCAGTGCGATGTCACAGAGGGAATGCTAGAACACATTACGAAGACACGAGACACGATATTACTGTGCAATGTCACAGATGGGACGCTAGAACGCGTGACAAAGTCACGATATCACAGTGCGACGTCTCAGAAACACGTTATAAGATTGCGACAGTAGGATCCGAGATTGCGAAATAACGATCATCAATTCTTGCTAAAATGCATACAATTTAATGAAAACATTGTTTTGACAAAACAAAAGCAAAATAGAAGCGATTTATGCATACAAAAATACAGAATTCCTTGCTATTGCATTTAGACATTTTGAATATCATTCATAACCTGTATCCCAACTCTCTATTGAAAGTCGTTGTTTAAAAATGTTAAATATTAGATATACTATAGTGGGGGACATATTGTTTTTGCCCTGTCTGTTGGTTTGTTTGTGTGTTTGTTTGTGTGTTTGCGTCAAACTTTAACATTTGCCATAACTTTTGCAATATTAAAGATAGCAACTTGATATTTGGCATGCATGTGTATCTCCCGGAGCTGCACATTTTGAGTGGTTAAAGGTCAAGGTCATCCTTCAAGGTCAAAGGTCAGATATATAGCTTTAAAGCGGCGCAGAAGGGGACATATTGTTTTCTGACAAACACATTTCTTGTTTTAGGTTTGCGTCAACAATGCCAATATATAAGTCCTTGTCTGTGTTTATTGCAGCATTTCAAATCAGAGCATTAAACAAGTTATTATTGTCTCGTTTTGCCATAAAAGGTTCAATAATGAGTGCAGACACATCCAGACAAGATTTGTGTTCAATATGCAAGGAGGTGAATGAGATTTTAAAGAATAATTGGGGTGCTATTCAGCGGAAGGGGTTGAAGGGAATACATAAAACTAGTGTGAAGTATTATCTTGAAACTTAGGCTAGTACTATAGTACATTATAATGTCGTCAGATGTACACAAGTGATAATAACATTAAAAGTTATGTTGCAAAGCAAAGTAACTGTTGTAGTTCTGTACAAACGAGAACCACAAGGCAATCAAGTGGAGGTTTTGAAAGTCATAAAGACTGCAAACTCTGTGGTAGCAAGGTTATATTGGACACAGAGCATTTTGGCTGGGTTCGTACTGACCATTTTGTTTTAGAGGCCTGTGATTCCCGTTCAGATGTCATTCGATTATTCTGTGGAAAAGGCAAAAGACACAAGGTTGCGGCAATTGGTCATGCTATAATTGAAGCAGTTCGTTCACAAGCTGTCATTACAAGTGAGACTTGCTTTTCAAATCAATCATCTACAATGTCCAAAGGTAATTGTAGAATGCAGCGGATTTTGTGGAACCTGATATGCAGGGCAGTTATATAGGTATATACATCTCTTACCCCCCCCCCCCATCGCGGACGAGTTTTTGATTCCTCAAAAACAGACAAAATTTCTATCTTGGGGTACCTGATGGCAAGTCATGCTTGTACCTAGGTAGTTTTCGAGGACCTGCCGCGATTTCTGGATTATGACAAGAGGGTCGATATTTGGTGGATGGTGGAAAGTCTCCTTCAGCTTCAAGCAGGCAACACCGATTTGGTAGGGAATGATGTTTTGCCGCAGGAAAGCCAGCATCCTGAGCAGTCGTAAGTCAATATCGTGCCTATAATTATTTGTATTCTGGGGATAAGTCGTGCATTATGTCAACATTAGACTCTGTTTGTAACTTTGCCATGAAGCACAACCTGCCCACCATGTTAACTTTGACAAACCCAGGTATTCGAAGGCTGACGAAATCATCAGTAATGTGCCAAAAAGTAGTTGCCTGAAAAGTATTGTTCTGATGTTGGGTTGTTTTTATACACTTTTATGAACTTGCTGAGGGCCATAGGATTTATCATCGAAGGAACCGGTCTAAAATCATACTTGAGACTGTTTATGGGGAAAATGTCATTGTGCACATTATGGCAGGGAAAGCTGTTCAGAAGGCTTTGTGGGGCCATTTTTGTGTTGACAACTGCCTTCACAGCAAGCTCATATCAGGAAGATCCGAGATTCTGTTACTGCTTGTTCAGGCAGAGGAGTTGTACTTTTCCATTCTTATGGGCAAGGCGACGCAGATGCTTCATGTTCTGACATTTAGATCAAACTCGAGACGGCTACAGAGGAGAAGAAACATGAACTTGCCCAAACCACAAAGACAAGCTAAATATTGCTGGTTGTTGGATGATGCCTTTTCAGGCAGTATCCAATAGTCTTTCCGTCTTTGCTGCAGCTGGGTACTTCAATTACCTGCGATCTGCTTATAACTCATCTTCAGCCAATGAGCAGCCTATATTAAACGCACCTAGATGAGGTCTCTTAAGAACACATATTGTCTCAGTCGCGGCAGTGGGTGCAACGAGGTAATGAAAAACCGCTGGGCCCTTTCTGCACCTGTAACATCCGAGTACAACAGTGCGATGCAGGATTTCACAGGACTGACCTATACTACAAGTCCACAACACAAAGACTCTCGACCCTTCACAGCTGAACCTCTTTATAAAACATTGTCAATTTGATAGTGGCTGGATCAGATGTGAATGTTCATGCGTTTCAGGAGGTTGAGAACAAGATCAAAAGAGATAGCATAGGAAAGTCCACCTTTGTTTTATAAATCTAAGAGAAAAGACAGATACAAAACTCTTGGGAATAGCTCCTGTAACGATATAACCCATTTCTTTGCTATTTAATGTTAATTATCGGTCCTCATTCGTATAGAACTTTACATTTGTCAAGTTATGTAAGTTTTCAGATTTTTCTGTTTGTTGGTTATAATAGGGGTTTTAAGCAAGTTTTTGTTAGGCACATTATTCAGTGTGGTAGAAGATACATTTTAAGCCAAAACACGCTTAAATACGTTTAGTTTGAAGAAACGTCGATCTTCATATTTTTGTAAATTGTTATGTTTTTCTGTAAAGTAAGACTTACGAACCTCAGTAATTTACGCTTGTATTTGTACGATATCGGGTGATGTGTACATGATCGATTTATGTCTAATTTTATTGGTCAGTTGAAGAAAAGTTGTTCAGTTCGAGTCATGGAAAGCATGTTTCTCGATTTTTCGGTAAACGCTGCTAGGCGGTTACACGTATAAATCGGCAGACTATTTGACATACACGGACAGTTACAGCATTGCGACTAGAGCACTAGCTGAGAAGTAAGTGTCCGCAACATACGGCATTTGGCCGTTTCAATGTGATGAGTCGTATGTTATGATAGACGTCAGGTCGTCAAAGCACCGTTAGCGTTACGCCAGTGCTACATGAGCATCCTCAAGACTACATGGCGTCATACTCGTTGACAGTACCTACGACACCTCGTTATAAGGCGGAAATACGAGGAACCGTTCGCACCGGAATACGGCCGGTCACGTAATACGTCACCAGTACGTTATACTTCCGGGCATAGTCTGCTCGGCGTTTAACAACGTTCTACTTCCGGGCAGAGTCTGCTCGGGTATCTACAGTCTACTTCCGGGCTTGATACAGCTCGGGTAACTACAGTCTACTTCCGGGCTTGATACAGCTCGAGTATATACAGTCTTCTCCTGGGCTTGAAACAGCTCGGGTTATCTGCACTCTACTTGCGGGCTTGATACAGCTTGACGTTTGTTACCTCGCAGAACACTACGATCGGTGCTAATTTCCGGTTCTGGTCATTGACGGCTGGACATATGTTCAGGTCATGACACTCAATATAACTCCACCACTACATATACCATCTAGAGTTGGACTACGTCATCGGAATTTTAACTGGCCATTAAATTTGATACGTTTTTGTTTATTTCTTTTCATAATCATATCATATTGTAAATAGTTTATTCTAATGTTGTAAATATATTGATTTATTGTTCACGTTTATTTGTATCTGGTTCTGGAGGGGCTATTGCGCTGGGTTATCACAGCTTCTGCAATCCTGACCGTTACATCGTGTCAGAAGTGGGATGATAACCAGGGCATAACAACACCAGAGTCAAGATACATTGTTTATTTTAACTGGTTTCCGCAGTAAGTTAGTTCTAGTATTGTTGATAAACATTGTTTTCCTTATATAGTTTTAGACACAGCTACCGGACAGATTGACAGACCTTTGACCTTCTGCCGTTGACATCATTCACTCTTTGCCTGGTGATGAACCACAGTAGTACATTTCGTGCATTTGATCTGAAGGCAAGAGCTGTCTGTCTTAGGGAACCCTGTGTCTGCGTTAACTCTTTCGTTTAAATTTACAAATAGTTACTTGGTATAAAAAATTCATATCAACAAAGCTAAATAAAATAGATTTTTATTCAATATTATACAAATGCAAGGCTCATATACATACGACAATGTGCGTGTTTGTTTTCCATAGCTATTGGTTTATATGATACCACTGCTATGTCTTCTTTAAAGGTAAGACTTTAAAATTGCTATTGTACTTTACCTTTAACTTGACGAAGCCTAAAGGCACATGTATAGTAAATGTTTTAATGTATAGTGTGTACGTGTGCTAGTTGGGGTATTCTAGTACATAAGTGGTGCTCTGTACAATTCTAGTGTGTATTTTTTATTTATTTTTGTTATTGTGTTATTGTGTGTTGCAATTATGTCTACATTAAAGGAGTTGACAGAAATTGGAAAAGAGTTGTTGGGATACAAAGACGAGGAATTACGGCAGTTTTTCAAGGAGAAGAAAAATAAAGAAAGAGAAAACAGACAGACTGAGCGGGAGCGACGTGAGGCTGAACTGCAGGCTGAGAGGGGGCGCTGTGAGGCTGAACTGCAGGCTGAGAGGGTGCGCCGTGAGGCTGAGGAAAACGCCGTGAGGCTGAGCGGGAGCGCCGTGACGCTGAGCAGAAGGTTGAGCGGGAGCGCCGTGAGGCTGAGCTGATGGTTGAGAGGGAACGCCGTGAACTTTAGGACCAGCGCCGTGAGGCTGAGCTGCAGGTTGAATGGGAGCGCCGTGAGTTTGAGGCAAAGATGCGGGAAATTGAACATTCGAAGGAAATAGAACTTGAACAACTTCGGCACTATTCAACGACTGAGGACAGTAAGACATAAGTTCTATCGTCTTTAAAGGTAAAGGTTCCAAAGTTACCTAATTTTGATGAACAGAATGACAATATGGACAGTTACTTATCCCGTTTTGAACGATATGCCGAATCTCATAAGATTTGATAAGGCGATGTGGTGTTTACATCTTAGTACATTGTTGAAAGAGAAAGCTCTTGATGTTAACTCTCGATTTCCGAGTGATGATGCATCTAATTACGATCTGTTGAAGACTGTACTACTTAAGCGCTTTGAGTTAACGGAAGAAGGATTCCGAAAGAGGTTTAGAAGGTGTAAACTAGAAAGGGGTGAGACATTTGTGCAGTTTATTAGAAGATCCCGTAATTATCATGACAGATGGATGGAACTTGGTAAAGTAGATAAAACATAGGAAGGGGTAATAGATTGTTTGGTGCGTGATCAACTTTTAGGTATAAGCCAGAAGGAATTGTATCTGTTCTTGAAACCAAAGTCTATTACAGATAGTAGCGAGATGGCGGTCCAGGCAGACTTAATTGCGGAATCTCGTGGCGGAAGTCACAACGTGATTGTACGAGACAGCCCGGGTGTGCAACAGGACAGACTCAACCGATCTGACCATGAAGAAGGGCGTCAATAAACACCAGCAAAGCTGAAATCATTGGGAATTTCGAGTGTTTATGCGGTAAAATGTTCACATTGCAATGGAAATCACAGTACTTGTGATTGCAGGAAACGGCCACAAGGGAAAAGTATTACAGCAATGTGAAAAGCTGATGTAAATCCGCAGCAACAGTTTGATGAGATGGGATTTTCCAAGAGGTCCGACTCAAACACATTTTGACAGCCCGAAGGGAGGATCGAGGTCGTGGTGGTCGTGGCCAAGGATATTGATGAAGAGGACGCAGCAGAGTTAGAGGTCGTGAGGGTGATAATCACAACGTCATTTTTTCTTACGATACAGTGGCTAGTTCACAAGGCCAGAATTTAAAACAGAATTGTCCAACGCAACTGGGTAAGGTTAACGGTACTGAAGTGACTGTTCTTAGGGATACTGGTGCTAATTGCGTCATCGTTAGCTCTGATCTTGTTAAGAATTCACAGTATACTAGCTAGCAACGAGTGGTTAAGTTCATTGATGGAACTCAGCGTTACTGTAAGGAAGCGTTGGTGGATGTTGACGCACCATATTACGGAGGCCAAGTGTTAGCGAATGTGATGAAAAAACCGTTATATCTCTTAGTTCTAGGAAACATAAAGGGCGCCAAGGATCCAGCGGAAGTGCAAAACACAGTGCAGATGGTACAAACAAGAGCTCAACACCAACAGGAAGAGAGACCTTATCGTAAGTTGAAAGTGCCTGATAGGATATTGGATGTTTCCAGGGATGAGTTTTTGTGGTTGCAGACAGATGATACTACATTGAAGTCAGTTAATAAAACAGCACATGATGGACAGGTGAAATAATGCAACAACGGCGGAAGGGTAAGTTTTGTCTACAAGAACGGACTGTTGTACCGCATGAACACTTACCCAAAGGGCAAGGAGGTAAGCCACTAAGTGGTGCCAAAGAAATGTAGAGAAGGCATATTGCAGATTTCACATGAATCATTAATGGCCGGAAATTTAGGAATAAGAAATACCTCGGATCGGGCTACTTATGAATTTAATTGGCCAGGACTTATGGCAGATGCAACTAGGTATTGTCGTTCGTGTGATTTCTTTCAACGTACTTTACCCGAGGGACGTGTTCCGAAGGTGCCACTTGGTGAGATGCCTCGGATTAACACACCTTTCAAGCGGGTTGTCATCGATATAGTTGGACAAATTCACCAGGTCACAGATCGGAAAATAGATATATCTTAGTTATGGTTGGCTATGCTACTAGGTATCAAGAAGCTGTGGCCTTACCAATTAAACATCGAGACGGAGCGTGTTGAGGAGGCTTTGGTTGATATGTACAGTCGACGTGAGATACCAGAAGAGATGTTGACAGATCTAGGCAGTCAGTTTACTTCAGACTTGATGAAGGAAGTGAGTAGACTCTTATCAGTTCGTCATCTTACTACTACACCTTACCATCCTATGTGTGATGGACTTGTCGAGAAGTTTAACGGTACTCTTAAGCAGATGCTTATAGAGAATACTAGGTTAGCGTTGAATACAGTGAAGTTTATGTTGCGAGGCTTAGAACGCCGGGAGCGCGAGCCTTGTTCGAGCCGAGCAACATAAAATTCTCTGTATTCAACGCTAATCCTAGTATTCTATTTATCCCATTTTATTTTTTTCAACGTGACATTTAACATAAATAGATCTAATTACCTTAACAATAGTTTTAAGTCAGTCTTAAAAGCGCTTAAAATATAACAAATGTAACCATGCGTAGTGATATACATGTTTTTGTTCTGGTACGCAAAATAGTCTTAAAAAAAATCACACACAAACTGTAAAACAAGTAAAAATATCACCATATGCCTCGATTTAATTTTACGCAGTACGCGAATTGTAACACATTACGACCGCGAAAAGAAGATTTTACTTTACTATAATTCATTTTATTTTCGAAAGAAAATGATCAATTATGTACACCATCGACGACCTAGTTCTGGCTACCATAACTTTAAATGTCGCTTTTTATGATTTTTGACTGGCGCGACTTTGTACAGGTCTGTCAATACTATATCAACTGTACGCTGAAGTTTCTTTAGCTATCGACGACCTTGACAATTTTGACGAGTAAACAGACCATTGCAGCGACTGACACTTTATTTGACTTAATATACAGGGCAATACGTTTTCCGACTTCGGACGACGAATTTAAGGACGCGCAGAACGTGTTTTTTTATATAATGTTATGGGTATGCCGTGTGTGATCCGATGCATCAATGGCGCCCATGATAAAATCATTTCCCCGAGAACAGGGAACGACAAAAGTACAAACAAAAACCAATACACGTTGGAACTAGAAACTTACCTTTAATTATCCTTTAAAATCCATTTAACACAATAATTGACGATTTTGCATCTAGGGTCTTTAATAATTATTTTAGCATAGTTAAATAAAGACCCTTATGCCATCATATCACTATATTCAAATGAGTTTATGAACTCAATAAACTTTCTTCTTCGTCACACGCTACGTCATGTACTCTTTGAACATTTCTGCTGTTCAAATGAACGGGAACAGTTTATCTAATAATAGCCGTTGGTAAACTCGGTTGCATTTGCAGATTACTGCATACAAACATAATTATGTTTAAACTTGCACAATGTTTTATTTATCTATGGTAAATGCCCTTATTGGACAAGAAAATAATTTAATATATAAATACACAAATAATGGAAAACATTCCAATACACAACAGATAAATGAGAAGATAATACCCGTGTACAAAAATAGATGTTCCCAATTCCAGTGTGGTGCTATTTTTACCATCTTATACTTTACACAGCTCTTGCCTAACGTCAATTAAATAGGAAAGCAAACATTGCAGATTATTTATGAATTGTGCGATATGTATATGGCTTGCTGTACATTCTTAATTTTTAAGTTAAATGTCAAAAGTATATGCATGGATTATAAACAATGCATATTACACGAAATAAGGAAAATGTGATCAATTGACAATTCAGATATGTGGATATACAGTACATGTAGAAAACATGTGAAATAAGTCGCGTTTATAATAAATCGTCAAAAAAAATGGGGGAAATGACGCAATAAGTATGTCATTTTATGACGCCATCAATCAGCTGATCCATTATACGGATGGCGAAAAATTATGTCATATGACTAGATTTAAAGGTTGAAGGTCGTATAATTTTGAAGCTTAAGTTTTCTCGACTTTGTTTCTTATGACAAATCATTCAGTGGTAAAGTAAATATAAATAGAAAATAACAAAACAAAAATCGTGTAATTTTATATTTTATTTCAACATTTCTTTTGGTGAATATGTCATATATACATTTTTCTGCAAAATATGCACATTTTCTTCCAATGGGTGACCTTAAAATTCGATCAATGAACCAAACAATATCGACCTAATTTTAGCGCATATCGCATGACGTCATTTGAAAAGTAGTCCGTGCACGCGACAGGTATATTCCACAGTGTTGAAGACAGGCAAGTATATTCCACAACGTGTTATACCGTCAATGTCGCGGTGAAAATGGAATAAAAGAAGATGTGTGCCGTACGTTCTTGAAACTGGGATAATAATTTGAATGCAGTATTGTTTGCTTTCGGAGAGGTGCAACAATAGAGTTTGGGCTACTCGCCGTTTGAATTGCTTTATGGACGCAAAGTAAGGGGTCAAACTACTATTTTAAAAGAGTTGTGGTCTGGAGAGGTTGCCGACGCTGAAGTTAAAACTACATACCAGTATGTCATTGAATCGCAGGAAAGACTAGAAGAGATATGTCGTTTGGCACAGGATCAACTTAGCATGGCAAAGATTAAACAGCGGCGACACTTCAACAAGGGAACCAAGCGCCGGGTGTTTAAGAGTGGTGACAAGGTATTGATATTGCTACATGTTAACAAAAACAAACTTCTTTTGCAGCGGAAGGGACCATTCACCATTGATGATCACATGGGAAACGGACTCGATTATAAAGTGAAGATGGGGAATAAGGAGAAGACATTCCATGCAAATATGTTGAAGAGATATTACGACCGAGAACCGCTTAAGGTCAAATTCGTAGAAGAGAAGGGTATATTATCGATCGTGTCGGTTGCAGTCATGGATGAAGATGATGCAATGGAGTCTGGAGATGGTGTTATGGATATTCAAATGGAGTGCCTGTTAGAACAAGTAAAGGAAACTTTATGTTTAGATTTGTGATGATTTGTCTTGTGATCAGAAGACACAGTTTAGAAATTTGTTAGAAGATTATGATGATATTCTCACAGATTGGCCTGGTACCACAAATCTTATCGAGGACGACATCAAATTGACAACCACAGAGCCAGTGAAGGTTAAGGGATACCCAGTGCCTTTCAATACTCAGAAGTTGGTTGACGAAGAGGTAAATGAGATGTTAAAACTTGATGTCATAGAACCGTCGAATGCACCGTTTTCTAGTCCTATTGTGCTTATTGAAAAGAAAGACGGCACTATCAGATTCCGTATCGATTTCAGAAGACTGAATACGCTCAAAGGGATTGATTCAGAACCTATGTCAAATATACAACATATGTTCTCGAAATTGTCTAAGTACAAGTACATTTCAAAGATAGATTTGTCTAAAGGAAACTGGCAAGTACCATTGTCGGGAGTGCAAAGGGTATGACGTCATTCGAGACGGCACATGGACTGTGTCGGTTCAAAAAGATGCCATTCGGGTTGGTTTGTGCTCCTGCGACCTTCTGCAGATTAATGAGAAAGGTACTGAAAGGATTAAACTGCGCCGACAGTTGTATAGATGACATTATGGTGTTCTCAGTTACTTTCAGTCAACATCTGCGCGATATACGAAATGTCTTTAATCGACTTCGTTCTGCCAACTTGACAGCGAGGCCAAGCAAATGTAGCCTTGGATTTACCAACATCGAATGCCTTGGACACATCGTAGGAGAGTCGCTGAGGCCGGTTCCATTAAAAGTAGAAGCAATACAGAAGGCCGAAAGACCGAAGACAAAGAAGCAAGTACGTTCTTTTCTGGGATTAGTAACATTTTACAGGAAATTTATTCCGAACTTTGCAGCAATTGCAGTTCCTCTCACGGATCTTACTTAGAAAGGCCAAACAAATCAGGTGCAATGGAATGAGGCTCATGACAAAGCTTTTAAGACGCTGTAGCAGATGTTAGCAGGTCCACCCATTCTGTAATTACCAGATCTTGAGAAACCGTTTGTGCTACGCACTGACACATCGGATATTGGTTTGGGAGCAGTACTTCCTCAGGAAACTGATGGGAAGAAACTACCAGTAGCTTATGCAAGTAGAAAGTTGCTAGATAGGGAAAGAAATTACGCTGTGATAGAGAAGGAGTGTTTAGCAGTGGTATGGGCTGTGGCAAAATTTCATAGTTATTTGTTTGGGACAGAGTTTATTTTAGAAACAGACCATCAACCATTTCCTTACCTTAACAAGGCAAGATTGGCCAATTCTAGACTCATGCGATGGGCTCTGACACTTCAACCATACCGGATGCGCCTGATGGCAATACCAGGTAGGGAAAATGTAGGTTCTGATTATCTGTCTAGAGTTTAGGTAAGTAAAGACACAAACGACAGACAGGGAGTTACGCTGTGGTAAGTGTGCATAGTCTATAGAGTGGAAAAAGTGTAACCACTTTAATTTATGGGGGAGCGTAGTCTAACTATAGAACCCATTTCTTTGTTATTTAATGTTATTTATCGGGCCTCATTTGTATAGAACTTGACATTTGTCAAGTTATGTTAGTTTTCAGATTTTTCTGTTTGGTGGTTATAATAGGGTTTTAAAGCAAGTTTTTGTTAGGCACATTATTCAGTGTGGTAGAAGATACATTTTAAGCCAAAACACGATTAAATACGTTTAGTTATAAGAAACGTCCATCTTCAAATGTTTGTAAATTGTTATATTTTTCTGTAAAGTCAGACTTACGGGCCTAAGTAATTTACGCTTGTATTTGTACGATATCGGGTAATGTGTACATGGTCGATTTATGTCTAATTTATTTGGTCAGTTGAAGAAAAGTTGTTCAGTTCGAGTTCATGGAAAGCATGTTTCTCGATTTTTTGGTAAACGCTGCTGGGCGGTTACACGTATAAATCGGCAGACTATTTGACATACACGGACAATTACAGCATTGCGACTAGAGCACTAGCTGGGAAGTAAGTGTCCGCAACATACGGCATTTGGCCGTTTTAATGTGGTGAGTCGTATGGTATGATAGACGTCAGGTGGTCAAAGCACCGTTAGCATTACGCCAGTGCAACATGAGCATCCTAAAGTATACAGGGCGTCATACTCGTTGACAGTACTAACGACAACTCGTTATAAGGCGGAAATACGGAGAACCGTTCGCACCGGTATACGGCCGGTCACGTAATACGTCATCAGTACGTTCTACTTCCGGGCATAGTCTGCTCGGCGTTTGACAACGTTCTACTACCGGGCAGAGTCTGCTCGGCGTTTGACAACGTTGTACTTCCGGGAAGTCTGCTCGGGTATCTACAGTCTACTTCCGAGCTTGATACAGCTCGGGTAACTACAGTCTACTTCCGGGCTTGATACAGCTCGTGTATCTACAGTCTACTTCTGGGCTTGATACAGCTCGGGTTATCTCAGGTCGTGACACTCAATATTACTCGACCACTACATCTACCATCTACAGTTGGACAACGTCATCGGAATTTTAATTGGCCATTAACTTTGATACGTTGTTGTTGTGGTTTTTTTTTCATAGTCATATCATATTGTAAATAGTTTATTTTAATGTTGTAAATAAATTGATTTAATGTTCACGTTTATTTGAATCTGGTTCTAGAGGGGCTATTGCGCTGGGTTATCACAGCTTCTGCAATCCTGGCCTTTACAGCTCCGCTATTAAGATTGCTAAAGACCGTGTTATTTATCCTGCCCTTCTGTTTCAGCGTTTCCTAATAGTGTCAAAGTCTGGAGATCTTTCTCTTGAAGACATATTGTCGTATGAAGTAAGTCCCCATCCTCCTGCCCTCTTTGAAGCCAAGAAAATATGTCATAAAGCAGACACGCCTCAAATCATTCAGTCAATTAGAGATCAAGCTGTAAACCTATCAAGTGAGGCTGTGATGAACTGTATTCCTGAATCAGACTGTTATGTGCTTGATGGTATCTCTTTGCTGTATCGTTTACCATGAAAAAAGGGTGACACACCCAACGCAATAGCCGAGTTTTATGCAGATTTCACGGCAAGCAACAGCTGTGTTCTATGGTTACGAACACGGTCTTTATATCAAAGATATCACAAACCGGAGACGAGGACCAAATCGTTAACCCGAGTATGAGTTTAAAAAAATAGCAGAATGATCATGCAAAAATGAGGACTTTGTTTCTCGTGACAAAAACAATGCAGGCATGATTTCTCTTATCAGCACAGCTCTGACTAAAAGGGGATGTTATGTCCTTGTGTCACCATGGGATGCAACGTTAATTTTGTTAAAGCAACACTGGAATGATCCCGCCAATACCATAGCCCCACAACATAAATCGGCGAGGATACAGATTGTGTATCAAGTGATAGTGGACAGCTGAATGTCATAAAGTGGATTTTATGATGAATCAACTGCTAAGTGATATCAACAATTCAATCAAAGAGTTCTTCGTCTCCAGAACTATGACGTTGTACATAAAAATCGACACCTTTGAGCCAAACGTTATGGTCAACCTTTTCATTGTGACGGTGGCTTTTTTGGAGGCCATGTTGGTTGTATGTGTTGCATAATAAACCTACACTATGTCTGATGATCTTAAAGTGTTCTTTGGTCCTCTAAATCTGTGTATAGACACCGACAACATCAACGTGGAGTGGAAGTTACATAGTTATGATCATAGATAGGTTTCGGCGGCCATCTTTGAGGCCATCTTGAAAAAAACAATTTTCCAGAGGTGCTATTTCGGTAAACTTTTGATATGTTTTAAAGTACGTTCTACCCTACCAGGATCAGTGAAAATACCTTTTGTAGTAATTTATTGGGGATCAAAGTGTATTGACCTGACTATTGCATATTAATTAAACCGGTCTCTTTGGAAACCGGGCCGAATAAAGGCGCGTTCGGTACCGTCTGAGAAGCGCTGTGTAACTCGCACAGGCTAATCAGGGACGACATTATAATCGTAGACTGGATTTTCGTTATAAAAAACAATGTCTATAAAATGCTGCATGTACGGGTCTTTCGTAGACAATACTAAACGCAGATCCTTACGTCTGGTTTTATTTGTACCCGGTTAAATTAAAATGTGTGTTACTCCGTTAGTTAATTATAATGACAATGCAAACATCCAAATGAACATAGCCGTATGTTGGCTGTAATATTGTTTAGTAGGGCTTATATCTGTTGATGCCGTTGTTGTTGTTTTTTGTTTAACAAATATTATAGGTATCACCTATTTGAATTAAAAATATTAGTATCTCATTTGTGATAAATGCGACATGCGAGAGAGTATATGATAATAGTATTTGACAACATATCAAAAGAGCAGGCTGCCAAAATCTTCTTAGAAAATGCTTAAACACTAACGAAAATTGAAGTCACATAACAAAATCTTATTTTGAAAGAGTCGCAAAATCAGGCAATGGATTTTTAACTGTTTCAACAGGATAAGTTGAAGGCACCGTTTATATTCCTGCATAATATCGAAAACATTCATTTTAAATATACTAAAAGCTTGTATAGAAAAGTATATGCGAACTTTACAATGCAAAAACTATTTGTAAACGACCATACGTTTGAGAATACAAATACGAATAGAAATTTAATAAAGGCAGATTTTATTGAATCATACTCATGTACTTTTACAAATCGATGCAAGGCGGCAAGATTCACTGTGCATCAAAACACTATAAGCTTTCTCAAACGTCCGCCGATTTGTTCCCACTGATTTCAAAGAATAAACATGTACTTATGAAGCCTTATTAATCGTCAACACTGCGTTAACCACCGTGTTTGTGTTTTGTATGTGTATGCATCCTATATGATTATAAAACACAACAGTGTATGAAAATGCAATTTTATTTTTTTTAATTAAAAAAAGGCGTGCATAAAAGCTTTTAATTCAAGATGGTGTATATCGTCGAAACGTTCTTTTTCACAGTTTCACTTTTCGTGTCTCCATGGGTATAGTACAGGTAGCGCGGTCCGGTTTCCAGTCTGCAAAATCAATCACGCACAAAATGTAATATTTTTTTATATGAATATTAAAGTACCTTAGTCAGCATTTAAAGAAAAACATCACTATTTTACGTTGCTGAATCGATCGGTAAATTTTGTAAGAACAAAATGTTATAATTGCATAAAACGCAACACAAAATCCTAGTGATGACTCAAAATATATTTGCTGTTAAAAATTATTGATTGTTGGACTGGTAAACTATTTGTTCTTAGAAAAATCACGCCTTGCGTTCACACCACTAGATTAACGCTTAAGAGTGACTTTGTTTAAATGAAGAATACAATAAAGGCGGAGAGTGTCGTCCCTGATAAGTCTGTGCGGACTGCACAATCTTATATGGGACGGCACTTTACGCACATGCATTCAGCCCAGTTGTCCCAGAATGGGGCTCACCTATTTCCTGAAGTGCGCGAGGAGCTGCCTCATGCTCCTCTTGGCCGCATTTGCCTCCTTGACGGCGTCAACTGCCTCCTTCTCCTCCTCCTTCAGTTTCTCCTCAAGACCGTCCATCCCCTTGAACAGCTCGTAACAGACGTCGAACAGAACCTTCGCCTCTTTCAGAAAGTTGTTTTCTGAAATTGACAAAACACGAATACGTTAATTACTTTTCGATGAAAAAGTATATGAAATGGATCAAACAAGAACGTGTTAACGTAATTTTTTCATGAAATAGTAAGAGCATAATTATGTAGTAGTAAAGTCGTATGAGTTATAAGATGTTGAGGTTAACAGCAGCAAATTTTTACTTTGTTTGTAAGAAGTAAAAAAAAAAATTGATCAAAAAGTAAGTACATATGTAGCAGTTACAATTTATTGGTCAAAAAGGGTGCAGAGTAGCCACAGTAAACGTTTACTAAAGTTTGTTGAAGGCATACTCGAAAACAACAGATACAAAGCCAGTAAAAGCGTGATAAAAAACTGAGTTCTTCACATGATTTGCGCAATAAGTCATTTAGTTGGATCAAAATGTACGTTATATTCTATATGACAGCAAAATGTTAACCGCGCAGTCTGGGACCATGTTCACGCTACCTGACAACGTAAGACTTTAGGAACATTAATCCTCTTTACTGTGTATACAATATTGTGATTAGATCTTTAAACAAATAGAAGCTACTATCGGTTTAATTACGCAAACAGTTTAATTAAAATAATTTTTATGAACACAGTTACAATAAGATTTATTTTTTATAACTTTACAAGTAGCAAATGGTCTTATGCGAAGTGCATGAATTATAAAGCTTAGTATGCACGTGATAGAGCCATGTGAACATACATTAGAAAAACAGATTTCATTGTTCGAATGATAATGTTAAATTACGCAGTGCACATATGGGTGGGTTAAGGTAAGATAAACTCCACACAGGCTACTTACCCTCTGGATTCTTGCCGGACAGAAGGGTGAGTAGAACAAGGGATTCCGTTTCGGCAATCAGGTTGGCACCTATAGAAGCAAATAAAATATCTAGAATTATTATTATGAGTATAATTATAATAATTAATATCATACTACTAATAAAAACAATAAATAAAATAATTTTTAAAAATACAAATTATTAAAATGATCATCATCGTCATCATCATCATCATCATCATCATCATCATCATCATCATCATCATC